>NW_026970514.1:0-239084 GCF_028390025.1 Pseudophryne corroboree
AGGCCTGCCACAGATGGATTTGCATATGGTGATGTCATCCAAGCAGTGGGTCAAAGTTGGCTTCAACCCTCGTCTGCATATGAAAATAAAAAAGGGGTGTGCAGGGCATGGCGGCCTTTTGCGGTGCTTGGATGACCCCTAGTTCGCATTAAACACCTCCACCCTCCTTCGGTGTGGGGCTCATGTTGGCTATGCCCCAGCCCCTGAAGCATTCAAGCTGATTTCTTGCAGCAGCTGGGCACTGTAACAGCTCCAGAGCTGCTCTGTAAGGCAAGTAAAAGGGTGTGGGCCCTGCAGCACTACCTGTAGTTTGCATTGTGCGTTGGAAGGCACGAAGTAAGCAGACGGGAGAAGTCAGGATAGTGCGCAAGGGCATAGAAGGGAGCGGCTCAAGAAAAGAGAAGTGGAAACAGACAGCAAACTAGGCTGGAGAGAGACCTGAGACAAAGAGATCTGAATTATACGAGAGATGACCAAGGGAAACACAAATTATGCAGTCAAGTTTCCCACATTTGGGGAAATCGTAGGAGCAGCACACCCAGAGTGCAATGGGTGAGCCTTGCCCTGGGAGAAGCACCTTCCTGATCATAGTATCTCACCTGGCAGGTAAGTAGGAGTTGGGCTAGAGCTGGGGAGGGTCGCTGTTCGGGCACCCCCCTGCCAAGTGAAGGAGATCCAACTGAGGCAGCACAAGGAAACTCTCGAAAAAAGAACAAGGCTAGAGGAAGATCTGAGACAAAGAAATCTGACTTTTACCAGAGCTGACCAGAGGAAAGCACAAACACAGTCCCCCACTACCACAAATAATGCAGTCGAGTTTCCCACATTTGGGGAAATCACAGGGGTCAGCATACCCAGAATGCAATGAATGAACCTCACCCTGGGAGAACAATCTTCATGATAATGGTATCTCCTATGCAAAATAAGTATGATTTGTGATAGGGCTGGGGAGGGCCGCTGCTCAGGCACATCTCTGTCAAGTAAAGGAGATTCAACTGAGGCAGCACAAGGGAACTCTCATCTGGGGACAACAACTGCAGGGAGAACACATATTTTCAGATGAACATGGGAGGGCAGAAGGCTGCCTAATACTGAAGCACCCCCAAACAACAAACCAAATGCAACAACTAGTGCAAGCATTCCTGGGAGAAGGCATGCAGCAGATGGATTTGCATATGGTGATGCCATCCAAGCAGTGGGTCAAAGTTGGCTTCAACCCTCGTCTGCATCTGAAAAGAGAAAAGGGGCGTGCAGGGCATGGCGGCCTTTTGCGGCGCTTGGATGACCCCTAGTTCGCATTACACACCTCCACCCTCCTTCGGTGTGGGGCTCATGTTGGCTATGCCCCAGCCCCTGAAGCATTCAAGCTGATTTCTTGCAGCAGCTGGGCACTGTAACTGCTCCAGAGCTGTTCTGTAAGGCAAGTAAAAGGGTGTGGGCCCTGCAGCACTACCTGTAGTTTGCATTGTGCGTTGGAAGGCACGAAGTAAGCAGACGGGAGAAGTCAGGATAGTGCGCAAGGGCATAGAAGGGAGCGGCTCAAGAAAAGAGAAGTGGAAACAGACAGCAAACTAGGCTGGAGAGAGACCTGAGACAAAGAGATCTGAATTATACGAGAGATGACCAAGGGAAACACAAATTATGCAGTCAAGTTTCCCACATTTGGGGAAATCGTAGGAGCAGCACACCCAGAGTGCAATGGGTGAGCCTTGCCCTGGGAGAAGCACCTTCCTGATCATAGTATCTCACCTGGCAGGTAAGTAGGAGTTGGGCTTGAGCTGGGGAGGGTCGCTGCTCGGGCACCCCCCTGTCAAGTGAAGGAGATTCAACTGAGGCAGCACAAGGAAACTCTCAAAAAAAGAACAAGGCTAGAGGAAGATCTGAGACAAAGAAATCTGACTTTTACCAGAGCTGACCAGAGGAAAGCACAAACACAGTCCCCCACTACCACAAATAATGCAGTCGAGTTTCCCACATTTGGGGAAATCACAGGGGTCAGCATACCCAGAATGCAATGAATGAACCTCACCCTGGGAGAACAATCTTCATGACCATGGTATCTCCTATGCAAAATAAGTATGATTTGGGATAGGGCTGGGGAGGGCCGCTGCTCAGGCACATCTCTGTCAAGTAAAGGAGATTCAACTGAGGCAGCACAAGGGAACTCTCATCTGGGGACAACAACTGCAGGGAGAACACATATTTTCAGATAAACATGGGAGAGCAGAAGGCTGCCTAATACTGAAGCACCCCAAACAACAAACCAAATGCAACAACTAGTACAAGCATTCCTGGGGGAAGGTCTGCAGACGACGGATTTGCATACGGTGATGTCATCCAAGCAGTGGGCCAAAGTTGGCTGGAACCCTCATCTGCATATGAAAAGAGAAAAGGGGTATGCAGGGCATGGCGGCCTTTTGCGGCGCTTGGATGACCCTTAGTTCGCATTAAACACCTCCACCCTCCGTCGGTGTGGGGCTCATGTTGGCTATGCCCCAGCCCCTGAAGCATTCAAGCTGATTTCTTGCAGCAGCTGGGCACTGTAACAGCTCCAGAGCTGCTCTGAAAGGCAAGTAAAAGGGTGTGGGCCCTGCAGCACTACCTGTAGTTTGCATTGTGCGTTGGAAGGCACAAAGTAAGCAGACAGGAGGAGAAGTCAGGAGAGTCCACAAGGGTATAGAAGGGAGGGGCTCAAGAAAAAAGAAGTGGAAACAGACAGCAAACTAGGCTGGAGAGAGACCTGAGACAAAGAGATCTGAATTATATGAGAGCCGACCAGGGGAAACACAAATTATGCAGTCAAGTTTCCCACATTTGGGGAAATCGCAGGGGCAGCACACCCAGAGTGCAATGGGTGAGCCTTGCCCTGGGAGAAGCACCTACATGATCATAGTATCTCACCTGGCAGGTAAGTAGGAGTTGGGCTAGAGCTGGGGAGGGTCGCTGCTCGGGCACCCCCCTGTCAAGTGAAGGAGATCCAACTGAGGCAGCACAAGGGAACTCTCGAAAGAAGAACAAGGCTAGAGGAAGATCTGAGACAAAGAAATCTGACTTTTACCAGAGCTGACCAGAGGAAAGCACAAACACAGTCCCCCACTACCACAAATAATGCAGTTGAGTTTCCCACATTTGGGGAAATCACAGGGGTCAGCATACCCAGAATGCAATGAATGAACCTAACCCTGGGAGAACAATCTTCATGACCATGGTATCTCCTATGCAAAATAAGTATGATTTGGGATAGGGCTGGGGAGGGCCGCTGCTCAGGCACATCTCTGTCAAGTAAAGGAGATTCAACTGAGGCAGCACAAGGGAACTCTCATCTGGGGACAACAACTGCAGGGAGAACACATATTTTCAGATGAACATGGGAGGGCAGAAGGCTGCCTAATACTGAAGCACCCCCAAACAACAAACCAAATGCAACAACTAGTAAAAGCATTCCTGGGAGAAGGTCTGCAGAAGACGGATTTGCATACGGTGATGTCATCCAAGCAGTGGGCCAAAGTTGGCTGGAACCCTCATCTGCATATGAAAAGAGAAAAGGGTTATGCAGGGCATGGCGGCCTTTTGCGGTGCTTGGATGACCCCTAGTTCGCATTAAACACCTCCATTCTCCTTCGGTGTGGGGCTCATGTTGGCTATGCCCCAGCCCCTGAAGTATTCAAGCTGATTTCTTGCAGCAGCTGGGCACTGTAACAGCTCCAGAGCTGCTCTGTAAGGCAAGTAAAAGGGTGTGGGCCCTGCAGCACTACCTGTAGTTCGCATTGTGCGTTGGAAGGCACAAAGTAAGCAGACAGGAGAAGTCAGGAGAGTGCACAAGGGCATAGAAGGCAGGGGCTCAAGAAAAGAGAAGTGGAAACAGACAGCAAACTAGGCTGGAGAGAGACCTGAGACAAAGAGATCTGAATTATACGAGTAGCCAACTAGAGGAAACACAAATTATGCAGTCAAGTGTCCCACATTTGGGGAAATCGTAGGAGCAGCACACCCAGAGTGCAATGGGTGAGCCTTGCCCTGGGAGAAGCACCTTCCTGATCATAGTATCTCACCTGGCAGGTAAGTAGGAGTTGGGCTAGAGCTGGGGAGGGTCGCTGCTCGGGCACCCCCCTGTCAAGTGAAGGAGATCCAACTGAGGCAGCACAAGGAAACTCTCGAAAAAAGAACAAGGCTAGAGGAAGATCTGAGACAAAGAAATCTGTATTTTACCAGAGCTGACCAGAGGAAAGCACAAACACAGTCCCCCACTACCACAAATAATGCAGTCGAGTTTCCCAATTTGGGGAAATCACAGGGGTCAGCATACCCAGAATGCAATGAATGAACCTCACCCTGGGAGAACAATCTTCATGACCATGGTATCTCCTATGCAAAATAAGTATGATTTGGGATAGGGCTGGGGAGGGCCGCTGCTCAGGCACATCTCTGTCAAGTAAAGGAGATTCAACTGAGGCAGCACAAGGGAACTCTCATCTGGGGACAACAACTGCAGGGAGAACACATATTTTCAGATGAACATGGGAGGGCAGAAGGCTGCCTAATACTGAAGCACCCCCAAACAACAAACCAAATGTAACAACTAGTGCAAGCATTCCTGGGAGAAGGTCTGCAGAAGACGGATTTGCATACGGTGATGTCATCCAAGCAGTGGGCCAAAGTTGGCTGGAACCCTCATCTGCATATGAAAAGAGAAAAGGGTTATGCAGGGCATGGCGGCCTTTTGCGGTGCTTGGATGACCCCTAGTTCGCATTAAATACCTCCACCCTCCTTCGGTGTGGGGCTCATGTTGGCTATGCCCCAGCCCCTGAAGCATTCAAGCTGATTTCTTGCAGCAGCTGGGCACTGTAACAGCTCCAGAGCTGCTCTGTACGGCAAGTAAAAGGGTGTGGGCCCTGCAGCACTACCTGTAGTTCGCATTGTGCGTTGGAAGGCACAAAGTAAGCAGACGGGAGAAGTCAGGATAGTGCGCAAGGGCATAGAAGGGAGCGGCTCAAGAAAACAGAAGTGGAAACAGACAGCAAACTAGGCTGGAGAGAGACCTGAGACAAAGAGATCTGAATTATACGAGCGCCGACCAGGGGAAACACAAATTATGCAGTCAAGTTTCCCACATTTGGGGAAATCGCAGGAGCAGCACACCCAGAGTGCAATGGGTGAGCCTTGCCCTGGGAGAAGCACCTTCATGATCATAGTATCTCACCTGGCAGGTATGTAGGAGTTGGGCTAGAGCTGGGGAGGGTCGCTGCTCGGGTACCACCCTGTCAAGTGAAGGAGATCAAACTGAGGCAGCACAATGGAACTCTCGAAAGAAGAACAAGGCTAGAGTAAGATCTGAGACAAAGAAATCTGACTTTTACCAGAGCTGACCAGAGGAAAACACAAAAACAGTCCCCCACTACCACAAATAATGCAGTTGAGTTTCCCACATTTGGGGAAATCACAGGGGTCAGCATACCCAGAATGCAATGAATGAACCTCACCCTGGGAGAACAATCTTTATGACCATGGTATCTCCTATGCAAAATAAGTATGATTTGGGATAGGGCTGGGGAGGGCCGCTGCTCAGGCACATCTCTGTCAAGTAAAGGAGATTCAACTGAGGCAGCACAAGGGAACTCTCATCTGGGGACAACAACTGCAGGGAGAACACATATTTTCAGATGAACATGGGAGGGCAGAAGGCTGCCTAATACTGAAGCATGCCCAAACAACAAACCAAATGCAACAACTAGTACAAGCATTCCTGGGGGAAGGTCTGCAGAAGACGGATTTGCATACGGTGATGTCATCCAAGCAGTGGGCCAAAGTTGGCTGGAACCCTCATCTGCATATGAAAAGAGAAAAGGGGTATGCAGGGCATGGCGGCCTTTTGCGGCGCTTGGATGACCCTTAGTTCGCATTAAACACCCCCACCCTCCTTCGGTGTGGGGCTCATGTTGGCCATGCCCCAGCCCCTGAAGCATTCAAGCTGATTTCTTGCAGCAGCTTGGCACTGTAACAGCTCCAGAGCTGCTCTGTACGGCAAGTAAAAGGGTGTGGGCCCTGCAGCACTACCTGTAGTTTGCATTGTGCATTGGAAGGCACAAAGTAAGCAGACGGGAGAAGTAAGGATAGTGCGCAAGGCCATAGAATGGAGCGGCTTAAGAAAAGAGAAGTGGAAACAGACAGCAAACTAGGCTGGAGAGAGACCTGAGACAAAGAGATCTGAATTATACGAGAGCCGACCAGGGGAAACACAAATTATGCAGTCAAGTTTCCCACATTTGGGGAAATCGCAGGAGCAGCACACCCAGAGTGCAATGGGTGAGCCTTGCCCTGGGAGAAGCACCTACGTGATCATAGTATCTCACCTGGCAGGTAAGTAGGAGTTGGGCTAGAGCTGGGGAGGGTCGCTGCTCGGGTACCCCCCCTGTCAAGTGAAGGAGATCCAACTGAGGCAGCACAAGGGAATTCTCGAAAGAAGAACAAGGCTAGAGGAAGATCTGAGACAAAGAAATCTGACTTTTACCAGAGCTGACCAGAGGAAAACACAAACACAGTCCCCCACTACCACAATTAATGCTGTCGAGTTTCCCACATTTGGGGAAATCACAGGGGTCAGCATACCCAGAATGCAATGAATGAACCTCACACTGGGAGAATAATCTTCATGACCATGGTCTCTCCTATGCAAAATAAGTATGATTTGGGATAGGGCTGGGGAGGGCCGCTGCTCAGGCACATCTCTGTCAAGTAAAGGAGATTCAACTGAGGCAGCATAAGGGAACTCTCATCTGGGGACAACAACTGCAGGGAGAACACATATTTTCAGATGAACATGGGAGGGCAGAAGGCTGCCTAATACTGAAGCACCCCCAAACAACAAACCAAATGCAACAACTAGTGCAAGCATTCCTGGGGGAAGGCCTGCCACAGATGGATTTGCATATGGTGATGTCATCCAAGCAGTGGGTCAAAGTTGGCTTCAACCCTCGTCTGCATATGAAAATAAAAAAGGGGTGTGCAGGGCATGGCGGCCTTTTGCGGTGCTTGGATGACCCCTAGTTCGCATTAAACACCTCCACCCTCCTTCGGTGTGGGGCTCATGTTGGCTATGCCCCAGCCACTGAAGCATTCAAGCTGATTTCTTGCAGCAGCTGGGCACTGTAACAGCTCCAGAGCTGCTCTGTAAGGCAAGTAAAAGGGTGTGGGCCCTGCAGCACTACCTGTAGTTTGCATTGTGCGTTGGAAGGCACGAAGTAAGCAGACGGGAGAAGTCAGGATAGTGCGCAAGGGCATAGAAGGGAGCGGCTCAAGAAAAGAGAAGTGGAAACAGACAGCAAACTAGGCTGGAGAGAGACCTGAGACAAAGAGATCTGAATTATACGAGAGATGACCAAGGGAAACACAAATTATGCAGTCAAGTTTCCCACATTTGGGGAAATCGTAGGAGCAGCACACCCAGAGTGCAATGGGTGAGCCTTGCCCTGGGAGAAGCACCTTCCTGATCATAGTATCTCACCTGGCAGGTAAGTAGGAGTTGGGCTAGAGCTGGGGAGGGTCGCTGTTCGGGCACCCCCCTGCCAAGTGAAGGAGATCCAACTGAGGCAGCACAAGGAAACTCTCGAAAAAAGAACAAGGCTAGAGGAAGATCTGAGACAAAGAAATCTGACTTTTACCAGAGCTGACCAGAGGAAAGCACAAACACAGTCCCCCACTACCACAAATAATGCAGTCGAGTTTCCCACATTTGGGGAAATCACAGGGGTCAGCATACCCAGAATGCAATGAATGAACCTCACCCTGGGAGAACAATCTTCATGATAATGGTATCTCCTATGCAAAATAAGTATGATTTGTGATAGGGCTGGGGAGGGCCGCTGCTCAGGCACATCTCTGTCAAGTAAAGGAGATTCAACTGAGGCAGCACAAGGGAACTCTCATCTGGGGACAACAACTGCAGGGAGAACACATATTTTCAGATGAACATGGGAGGGCAGAAGGCTGCCTAATACTGAAGCATCCCCAAACAACAAACCAAATGCAACAACTAGTGCAAGCATTCCTGGGAGAAGGCATGCAGCAGATGGATTTGCATATGGTGATGCCATCCAAGCAGTGGGTCAAAGTTGGCTTCAACCCTCGTCTGCATATGAAAAGAGAAAAGGGGCGTGCAGGGCATGGCGGCCTTTTGCGGCGCTAGGATGACCCCTAGTTCGCATTACACACCTCCACCCTCCTTCGGTGTGGGGCTCATGTTGGCTATGCCCCAGCCCCTGAAGCATTCAAGCTGATTTCTTGCAGCAGCTGGGCACTGTAACTGCTCCAGAGCTGCTCTGTAAGGCAAGTAAAAGGGTGTGGGCCCTGCAGCACTACCTGTAGTTTGCATTGTGCGTTGGAAGGCACGAAGTAAGCAGACGGGAGAAGTCAGGATAGTGCGCAAGGGCATAGAAGGGAGCGGCTCAAGAAAAGAGAAGTGGAAACAGACAGCAAACTAGGCTGGAGAGAGACCTGAGACAAAGAGATCTGAATTATACGAGAGATGACCAAGGGAAACACAAATTATGCAGTCAAGTTTCCCACATTTGGGGAAATCGTAGGAGCAGCACACCCAGAGTGCAATGGGTGAGCCTTGCCCTGGGAGAAGCACCTTCCTGATCATAGTATCTCACCTGGCAGGTAAGTAGGAGTTGGGCTTGAGCTGGGGAGGGTCGCTGCTCGGGCACCCCCCTGTCAAGTGAAGGAGATTCAACTGAGGCAGCACAAGGAAACTCTCAAAAAAAGAACAAGGCAAGAGGAAGATCTGAGACAAAGAAATCTGACTTTTACCAGAGCTGACCAGAGGAAAGCACAAACACAGTCCCCCACTACCACAAATAATGCAGTCGAGTTTCCCACATTTGGGGAAATCACAGGGGTCAGCATACCCAGAATGCAATGAATGAACCTCACCCTGGGAGAACAATCTTCATGACCATGGTATCTCCTATGCAAAATAAGTATGATTTGGGATAGGGCTGGGGAGGGCCGCTGCTCAGGCACATCTCTGTCAAGTAAAGGAGATTCAACTGAGGCAGCACAAGGGAACTCTCATCTGGGGACAACAACTGCAGGGAGAACACATATTTTCAGATAAACATGGGAGAGCAGAAGGCTGCCTAATACTGAAGCACCCCAAACAACAAACCAAATGCAACAACTAGTACAAGCATTCCTGGGGGAAGGTCTGCAGAAGACGGATTTGCATACGGTGATGTCATCCAAGCAGTGGGCCAAAGTTGGCTGGAACCCTCATCTGCATATGAAAAGAGAAAAGGGGTATGCAGGGCATGGCGGCCTTTTGCGGTGCTTGGATGACCCTTAGTTCGCATTAAACACCTCCACCCTCCGTCGGTGTGGGGCTCATGTTGGCTATGCCCCAGCCCCTGAAGCATTCAAGCTGATTTCTTGCAGCAGCTGGGCACTGTAACAGCTCCAGAGCTGCTCTGAAAGGCAAGTAAAAGGGTGTGGGCCCTGCAGCACTACCTGTAGTTTGCATTGTGCGTTGGAAGGCACAAAGTAAGCAGACAGGAGGAGAAGTCAGGAGAGTCCACAAGGGTATAGAAGGGAGGGGCTCAAGAAAAAAGAAGTGGAAACAGACAGCAAACTAGGCTGGAGAGAGACCTGAGACAAAGAGATCTGAATTATATGAGAGCCGACCAGGGGAAACACAAATTATGCAGTCAAGTTTCCCACATTTGGGGAAATCGCAGGGGCAGCACACCCAGAGTGCAATGGGTGAGCCTTGCCCTGGGAGAAGCACCTACATGATCATAGTATCTCACCTGGCAGGTAAGTAGGAGTTGGGCTAGAGCTGGGGAGGGTCGCTGCTCGGGCACCCCCCTGTCAAGTGAAGGAGATCCAACTGAGGCAGCACAAGGGAACTCTCGAAAGAAGAACAAGGCTAGAGGAAGATCTGAGACAAAGAAATCTGACTTTTACCAGAGCTGACCAGAGGAAAGCACAAACACAGTCCCCCACTACCACAAATAATGCAGTTGAGTTTCCCACATTTGGGGAAATCACAGGGGTCAGCATACCCAGAATGCAATGAATGAACCTAACCCTGGGAGAACAATCTTCATGACCATGGTATCTCCTATGCAAAATAAGTATGATTTGGGATAGGGCTGGGGAGGGCCGCTGCTCAGGCACATCTCTGTCAAGTAAAGGAGATTCAACTGAGGCAGCACAAGGGAACTCTCATCTGGGGACAACAACTGCAGGGAGAACACATATTTTCAGATGAACATGGGAGGGCAGAAGGCTGCCTAATACTGAAGCACCCCCAAACAACAAACCAAATGCAACAACTAGTAAAAGCATTCCTGGGAGAAGGTCTGCAGAAGACGGATTTGCATACGGTGATGTCATCCAAGCAGTGGGCCAAAGTTGGCTGGAACCCTCATCTGCATATGAAAAGAGAAAAGGGTTATGCAGGGCATGGCGGCCTTTTGCGGTGCTTGGATGACCCCTAGTTCGCATTAAACACCTCCATTCTCCTTCGGTGTGGGGCTCATGTTGGCTATGCCCCAGCCCCTGAAGTATTCAAGCTGATTTCTTGCAGCAGCTGGGCACTGTAACAGCTCCAGAGCTGCTCTGTAAGGCAAGTAAAAGGGTGTGGGCCCTGCAGCACTACCTGTAGTTCGCATTGTGCGTTGGAAGGCACAAAGTAAGCAGACAGGAGAAGTCAGGAGAGTGCACAAGGGCATAGAAGGCAGGGGCTCAAGAAAAGAGAAGTGGAAACAGACAGCAAACTAGGCTGGAGAGAGACCTGAGACAAAGAGATCTGAATTATACGAGTAGCCAACTAGAGGAAACACAAATTGTGCAGTCAAGTGTCCCACATTTGGGGAAATCGTAGGAGCAGCACACCCAGAGTGCAATGGGTGAGCCTTGCCCTGGGAGAAGCACCTTCCTGATCATAGTATCTCACCTGGCAGGTAAGTAGGAGTTGGGCTAGAGCTGGGGAGGGTCGCTGCTCGGGCACCCCCCTGTCAAGTGAAGGAGATCCAACTGAGGCAGCACAAGGAAACTCTCGAAAAAAGAACAAGGCTAGAGGAAGATCTGAGACAAAGAAATCTGTATTTTACCAGAGCTGACCAGAGGAAAGCACAAACACAGTCCCCCACTACCACAAATAATGCAGTCGAGTTTCCCAATTTGGGGAAATCACAGGGGTCAGCATACCCAGAATGCAATGAATGAACCTCACCCTGGGAGAACAATCTTCATGACCATGGTATCTCCTATGCAAAATAAGTATGATTTGGGATAGGGCTGGGGAGGGCCGCTGCTCAGGCACATCTCTGTCAAGTAAAGGAGATTCAACTGAGGCAGCACAAGGGAACTCTCATCTGGGGACAACAACTGCAGGGAGAACACATATTTTCAGATGAACATGGGAGGGCAGAAGGCTGCCTAATACTGAAGCACCCCCAAACAACAAACCAAATGTAACAACTAGTGCAAGCATTCCTGGGAGAAGGTCTGCAGAAGACGGATTTGCATACGGTGATGTCATCCAAGCAGTGGGCCAAAGTTGGCTGGAACCCTCATCTGCATATGAAAAGAGAAAAGGGTTATGCAGGGCATGGCGGCCTTTTGCGGTGCTTGGATGACCCCTAGTTCGCATTAAATACCTCCACCCTCCTTCGGTGTGGGGCTCATGTTGGCTATGCCCCAGCCCCTGAAGCATTCAAGCTGATTTCTTGCAGCAGCTGGGCACTGTAACAGCTCCAGAGCTGCTCTGTACGGCAAGTAAAAGGGTGTGGGCCCTGCAGCACTACCTGTAGTTCGCATTGTGCGTTGGAAGGCACAAAGTAAGCAGACGGGAGAAGTCAGGATAGTGCGCAAGGGCATAGAAGGGAGCGGCTCAAGAAAACAGAAGTGGAAACAGACAGCAAACTAGGCTGGAGAGAGACCTGAGACAAAGAGATCTGAATTATACGAGCGCCGACCAGGGGAAACACAAATTATGCAGTCAAGTTTCCCACATTTGGGGAAATCGCAGGAGCAGCACACCCAGAGTGCAATGGGTGAGCCTTGCCCTGGGAGAAGCACCTTCATGATCATAGTATCTCACCTGGCAGGTATGTAGGAGTTGGGCTAGAGCTGGGGAGGGTCGCTGCTCGGGTACCACCCTGTCAAGTGAAGGAGATCAAACTGAGGCAGCACAATGGAACTCTCGAAAGAAGAACAAGGCTAGAGTAAGATCTGAGACAAAGAAATCTGACTTTTACCAGAGCTGACCAGAGGAAAACACAAAAACAGTCCCCCACTACCACAAATAATGCAGTTGAGTTTCCCACATTTGGGGAAATCACAGGGGTCAGCATACCCAGAATGCAATGAATGAACCTCACCCTGGGAGAACAATCTTTATGACCATGGTATCTCCTATGCAAAATAAGTATGATTTGGGATAGGGCTGGGGAGGGCCGCTGCTCAGGCACATCTCTGTCAAGTAAAGGAGATTCAACTGAGGCAGCACAAGGGAACTCTCATCTGGGGACAACAACTGCAGGGAGAACACATATTTTCAGATGAACATGGGAGGGCAGAAGGCTGCCTAATACTGAAGCACGCCCAAACAACAAACCAAATGCAACAACTAGTACAAGCATTCCTGGGGGAAGGTCTGCAGAAGACGGATTTGCATACGGTGATGTCATCCAAGCAGTGGGCCAAAGTTGGCTGGAACCCTCATCTGCATATGAAAAGAGAAAAGGGGTATGCAGGGCATGGCGGCCTTTTGCGGCGCTTGGATGACCCTTAGTTCGCATTAAACACCCCCACCCTCCTTCGGTGTGGGGCTCATGTTGGCCATGCCCCAGCCCCTGAAGCATTCAAGCTGATTTCTTGCAGCAGCTTGGCACTGTAACAGCTCCAGAGCTGCTCTGTACGGCAAGTAAAAGGGTGTGGGCCCTGCAGCACTACCTGTAGTTTGCATTGTGCATTGGAAGGCACAAAGTAAGCAGACGGGAGAAGTAAGGATAGTGCGCAAGGCCATAGAATGGAGCGGCTTAAGAAAAGAGAAGTGGAAACAGACAGCAAACTAGGCTGGAGAGAGACCTGAGACAAAGAGATCTGAATTATACGAGAGCCGACCAGGGGAAACACAAATTATGCAGTCAAGTTTCCCACATTTGGGGAAATCGCAGGAGCAGCACACCCAGAGTGCAATGGGTGAGCCTTGCCCTGGGAGAAGCACCTACGTGATCATAGTATCTCACCTGGCAGGTAAGTAGGAGTTGGGCTAGAGCTGGGGAGGGTCGCTGCTCGGGTACCCCCCCTGTCAAGTGAAGGAGATCCAACTGAGGCAGCACAAGGGAATTCTCGAAAGAAGAACAAGGCTAGAGGAAGATCTGAGACAAAGAAATCTGACTTTTAACAGAGCTGACCAGAGGAAAACACAAACACAGTCCCCCACTACCACAATTAATGCTGTCGAGTTTCCCACATTTGGGGAAATCACAGGGGTCAGCATACCCAGAATGCAATGAATGAACCTCACACTGGGAGAATAATCTTCATGACCATGGTCTCTCCTATGCAAAATAAGTATGATTTGGGATAGGGCTGGGGAGGGCCGCTGCTCAGGCACATCTCTGTCAAGTAAAGGAGATTCAACTGAGGCAGCATAAGGGAACTCTCATCTGGGGACAACAACTGCAGGGAGAACACATATTTTCAGATGAACATGGGAGGGCAGAAGGCTGCCTAATACTGAAGCACCCCCAAACAACAAACCAAATGCAACAACTAGTGCAAGCATTCCTGGGGGAAGGCCTGCAGCAGATGGATTTGCATATGGTGATGTCATCCAAAGCAGTGGGTCAAAGTTGGCTTCAACCCTCGTCTGCATATGAAAAGAGAAAAGGGGCGTGCAGGGCATGGCGGCCTTTTGCGGCACTTGGATGACCCCTAGTTCGCATTAAACACCTCCACCCTCCTTCGGTGTGGGGCTCATGTTGGCTATGCCCCAGCCCCTGAAGCATTCAAGCTGATTTCTTGCAGTAGCTGGGCACTGTAACTGCTCCAGAGCTGCTCTGTACGGCAAGTAAAAGGGTGTGGGCCCTGCAGCACTACCTGTAGTTTGCATTGTGCATTGGAAGGCACAAAGTAAGCAGACGGGAGAAGTAAGGATAGTGCGCAAGGCCATAGAATGGAGCGGCTTAAGAAAAGAGAAGTGGAAACAGACAGCAAACTAGGCTGGAGAGAGACCTGAGACAAAGAGATCTGAATTATACGAGAGCCGACCAGGGGAAACACAAATTATGCAGTCAAGTTTCCCACATTTGGGGAAATCGCAGGGGCAGCACATCCAGAGTGCAATGGGTGAGCCTTGCCCTGGGAGAAGCACCTTCATGATTATAGTATCTCACCTGGCAGGTAAGTAGAAGTTGGGCTAGAGCTGGGGAGAGTCGCTGCACGGGCATCCCCCTGTCAAGTGAAGGAGATCCAACTGAGGCAGCACAAGGGAACTCTCGAAAGAAGAACAAGGCTAGAGGAAGATCTGAAACAAAGAAATCTGACTTTTACCAGAGCTGACCAGAGGAAAGCACAAACACAGTCCCCCACTACCACAAATAATGCAGTTGAGTTTCCCACATTTGGGGAAATCACAGGGGTCAGCATACCCAGAATGCAATGAATGAACCTCACCCTGGGAGAACAATCTTCAAGACCATGGTCTCTCCTATGCAAAATAAGTATGATTTGGGATAGGGCTGGGGAGGGCCGCTGCTCAGGCACATCTCTGTCAAGTAAAGGAGATTCAGCTGAGGCAGCACAAGGGAACTCTCATCTGGGGACAACAACTGCAGGGAGAACACATATTTTCAGATGAACATGGGAGGGCAGAAGGCTGCCTAATACTGAAGCACCCCCAAACAACAAACCAAATGCAACAACTAGTGCAAGCATTCCTGGGGGAAGGCCTGCAGCAGATGGATTTGCATATGGTGATGCCATCCAAGCAGTGGGTCAAAGTTGGCTTCAACCCTCGTCTGCATATGAAAAGAGAAAAGGGGCGTGCAGGGCATGGCGGCCTTTTGCGGCGCTTGGATGACCCCTAGTTCGCATTACACACCTCCACCCTCCTTCGGTGTGGGGCTCATGTTGGCTATGCCCCAGCCCCTGAAGCATTCAAGCTGATTTCTTGCAGCAGCTGGGCACTGTAACTGCTCCAGAGCTGCTCTGTAAGGCAAGTAAAAGGGTGTGGGCCCTGCAGCACTACCTGTAGTTTGCATTGTGCGTTGGAAGGCACGAAGTAAGCAGACGGGAAAAGTCAGGATAGTGCGCAAGGGCATAGAAGGGAGCGGCTCAAGAAAAGAGAAGTGGAAACAGACAGCAAACTAGGCTGGAGAGAGACCTGAGACAAAGAGTTCTGAATTATACGAGAGATGACCAAGGGAAACACAAATTATGCAGTCAAGTTTCCCACATTTGGGGAAATCGCAGGGGCAGCACAACCAGAGTGCAATGGGTGAGCCTTGCCCTGGGAGAAGCACCTTCATGATCATAGTATCTCACCTGGCAGGTAAGTAGGAGTTGGGCTAGAGCTGGGGAGGGTCGCTGCTCGGGCACCCCCCTCTCAAGTGAAAGAGATCCAACTGAGGCAGCACAAGGGAACTCTCGAAAGAAGAACAAGGCTAGAGGAAGATCTGATATAAAGAAATCTGATTTTTACCAGAGCTGACCAGAGGAAAGCACAAACACAGTCCCCCACTACCACAAATAATGCAGTCGAGTTTCCCACATTTGGGGAAATCACAGGGGTCAGCATACCCAAAATGCAATGAATGAACCTCACCCTCGGAGAACAATCTTCATGTCCATGGTATCTCCTATGCAAAATAAGTATGATTTGGGATAGGGCTGGGGAGGGCCGCTGCTCAGGCACATCTCTGTCAAGTAAAGGAGATTCAACTGAGGCAGCACAAGGGAACTCCCATCTGGGGACAACAACTGCAGGGAGAACACATATTTTCAGATGAACATGGGAGGGCAGAAGGCTGCCTAATACTGAAGCACCCCCAAACAACAAACCAAATGCAACAACTAGTACAAGCATTCCTGGGGGAAGTTCTGCAGAAGACGGATTTGCATACGGTGATGTCATCCAAGCAGTGGGCCAAAGTTGGCTGGAACCCTTATCTGCATATGAAAAAAGAAAAGGGGTATGCAGGGCATGGCGGCCTTTTGCGGCGCTTGGATGACCCTTAGTTCGCATTAAACACCCCCACCCTCCTTCGGTGTGGGGCTCATGTTTGCTATGCCCCAGCCCCTGAAGCATTCAAGCTGATTTCTTGCAGCAGCTGGGCACTGTAACAGCTCCAGAGCTGCTCTGTACGGCAAGTAAAAGGGTGTGGGCCCTGCAGCACTACCTGTAGTTTGCATTGTGCATTGGAAGGCACTTAAGAAAAGAGAAGTGGAAACAGACAGCAAACTAGGCTGGAGAGAGACCTGAGACAAAGAGATCTGAATTATACGAGAGCCGACCAGGGGAAACACAAATTATGCAGTCAAGTTTCCCACATTTGGGGAAATCGCAGGGGCAGCACATCCAGAGTGCAATGGGTGAGCCTTGCCCTGGGAGAAGCACCTTCATGATTATAGTATCTCACCTGGCAGGTAAGTAGAAGTTGGGCTAGAGCTGGGGAGAGTCGCTGCACGGGCACCCCCCTGTCAAGTGAAGGAGATCCAACTGAGGCAGCACAAGGGAACTCTCGAAAGAAGAACAAGGCTAGAGGAAGATCTGAAACAAAGAAATCTGACTTTTACCAGAGCTGACCAGAGGAAAGCACAAACACAGTCCCCCACTACCACAAATAATGCAGTTGAGTTTCCCACATTTGGGGAAATCACAGGGGTCAGCATACCCAGAATGCAATGAATGAACCTCACCCTGGGAGAACAATCTTCAAGACCATGGTCTCTCCTATGCAAAATAAGTATGATTTGGGATAGGGCTTGGGAGGGCCGCTGCTCAGGCACATCTCTTTCAAGTAAAGGAGATTCAACTGAGGCAGCACAAGGGAACTCTCATCTGGGGACAACAACTGCAGGGAGAACACATATTTTCAGATGAACATGGGAGGGCCTAATACTGAAGCACCCCCAAACAACAAACCAAATGCAACAACTAGTGCAAGCATTCCTGGGGGAAGGCCTGCAGCAGATGGATTTGCATATGGTGATGCCATCCAAGCAGTGGGTCAAAGTTGGCTTCAACCCTCGTCTGCATATGAAAAGAGAAAAGGGGCGTGCAGGGCATGGCGGCCTTTTGCGGCGCTTGGATGACCCCTAGTTCGCATTACACACCTCCACCCTCCTTCGGTGTGGGGCTCATGTTGGCTATGCCCCAGCCCCTGAAGCATTCAAGCTGATTTCTTGCAGCAGCTGGGCACTGTAACTGCTCCAGAGCTGCTCTGTAAGGCAAGTAAAAGGGTGTGGGCCCTGCAGCACTACCTGTAGTTTGCATTGTGCATTGGAAGGCACGAAGTAAGCAGACGGGAAAAGTCAGGATAGTGCGCAAGGGCATAGAAGGGAGCGGCTCAAGAAAAGAGAAGTGGAAACAGACAGCAAACTAGGCTGGAGAGAGACCTGAGACAAAGAGATCTGAATTATACGAGAGATGACCAAGGGAAACACAAATTATGCAGTCAAGTTTCCCACATTTGGGGAAATCGCAGGGGCAGCACAACCAGAGTGCAATGGGTGAGCCTTGCCCTGGGAGAAGCACCTCCATGATCATAGTATCTCACCTGGCAGGTAAGTAGGAGTTGGGCTAGAGCTGGGGAGGGTCGCTGCTCGGGCACCCCCCTCTCAAGTGAAAGAGATCCAACTGAGGCAGCACAAGGGAACTCTCGAAAGAAGAACAAGGCTAGAGGAAGATCTGATATAAAGAAATCTGATTTTTACCAGAGCTGACCAGAGGAAAGCACAAACACAGTCCCCCACTACCACAAATAATGCAGTCGAGTTTCCCACATTTGGGGAAATCACAGGGGTCAGCATACCCAGAATGCAATGAATGAACCTCACCCTGGGAGAACAATCTTCATGACCATGGTATCGCCTATGCAAAATAAGTATGATTTGGGATAGGGCTGGGGAGGGCCGCTGCTCAGGCACATCTCTGTCAAGTAAAGGAGATTCAACTGAGGCAGCACAAGGGAACTCTCATCTGGGGACAACAACTGCAGGGAGATCACATATTTTCAGATGAACATGGGAGGGCAGAAGGCTGCCTAATACTGAAGCACCCCCAAACAACAAACCAAATGCAACAACTAGTGCAAGCATTCCTGGGGGAAGGCCTGCAGCAGATGGATTTGCATATGGTGATGTCATCCAAACAGTGGGTCAAAGTTGGCTTCAACCCTCGTCTGCATATGAAAAGAGACAAGGGGCGTGCAGGGCATGGCGGCCTTTTGCGGCGCTTGGATGACCCCTAGTTCGCATTACACACCTCCACCCTCCTTCGGTGTGGGGCTCATGTTGGCTATGCCCCAGCCCCTGAAGCATTCAAGCTGATTTCTTGCAGCAGCTGGGCACTGTAACTGCTCCAGAGACGCTCTGTAAGGCAAGTAAAAGGGTGTGGGCCCTGCAGCACTACCTGTAGTTTGCATTGTGCGTTGGAAGGCACGAAGTAAGCAGACGGGAGAAGTCAGGATAGTGCGCAAGGGCATAGAAGGGAGCGGCTCAAGAAAAGAGAAGTGGAAACAGACAGCAAACTAGGCTGGAGAGAGACCTGAGACAAAGAGATCTGAATTATACGAGAGCCGACCAGGGGAAACACAAATTATGCAGTCAAGTTTCCCACATTTGGGGAAAACGCAGAAGCAGCACACCCAGAGTGCAATGGGTGAGCCTTGCCCTGGGAGAAGCACCTTCATGATCATAGTATCTCACCTGGCAGGTAAGTAGGAGTTGGGCTAGAGCTGGGGAGGGTCGCTGCTCGAGCATCCCCCTGTCAAGTAAAGGAGATTCAACTGAGGCAGCACAAGGGAACTCTCATCTGGGGACAACAACTGCAGGGAGAACACATATTTTCAGATAAAAATCTTGGTCATGCTCTGGTTTCTCTTCAGAACGAACAAATCTTTCGCCTTTTACTAAAGATTTCCGTGGAGAGGAGCAAAACCGAGTTTTATCTCAATTTTTGCATGCCCCATCTTTTTGGGGTTTCTTTTATCGGTTTAAAGATAGAATGAGTGTGCTTTAATGTAAGCTCATTTGCATAGAAATGACAGTAAATGTTTGTTTCTTTTCAAACAGAACTTTCTTGACCATGCTACTTGCTTGAAAGATCTGGGAGCACATGGAATACAGTACAAACCATGCTTATAGCAAGGAGAAGACAGGTGAGAAATCTGCTTTCTTTCAAATTGGGCGCTCACTTTGATCTGAATGAGGACTGCTGGCACGGCACTCAGGCGACAGGTGGAATCTTGGTCATGCTCTGGTTTCTCTTCAGAACGAACAAATCTTTCGCCTTTTACTAAAGATTTCCGTGGAGAGGAGCAAAACTGAGTTTTATCTCAATTTTTGCATGCCCCATATTATTGGGGTTTCTTTTATCGGATTAAAGACAGAACGAGTGTGCTTTCTTGTTAGCTTTAATGTAAGTTTATTTGCATAACAATGACAATAAATGCCTGTTTCTTTTCAAGCAGAACTTTCTTGACCATACTAATTGCTTGAAAGATCTGGGAGCACATGGAAAAGAGTACAAACCATGCTTATAGCAAGGGGAAGCCTGGTGAGAAATCTGCTTTCTTTCTTTCAAATTGGGTGCTCACTTTGAGCTGAATGAGGACTGCTGGCATGGCACTCAGGCGACAGGTGGAATCTTGGTCATGCTCTGGTTTCTCTTCAGAACGAACAAATCTTTCGCCTTTTACTAAAGATTTCCGTGGAGAGGAGCAAAACTGAGTTTTATCTCAATTTTTGCATGCCCCGTCTTATTGGGGTTTCTTTTATCAGTTTAAAGATAGAACGAGTGTGCTTTAATGTAAGCTCATTTGCATAGAAATGACAGTAAATGTTTGTTTCTTTTCAAACAGAACTTTCTTGACTATACTAATTGCTTGAAAGATCTGGGAGCACATGGAAAAGAGTACAAACCATGTTTATAGCAAGGGGAAGCCTGGTGAGAAATCTGCTTTCTTTCTTTCAAAGTTGGTGCTCACTTTGAGCTGAATGAGGACTGCTGGCATGGCACTCAGGCGACAGGTAGAATCTTGGTCATGCTGTGGTTTCTCTTCAGAACGAACAAATCTTTCGCCTTTTACTAAAGATTTCCGTGGAGAGGAGCAAAACTGAGTTTTATCTCAATTTTTGCATGCCCCATCTTATTGGGGTTTTATTTTATCGGTTTAAAGATAGAACGAGTGTGCTTTAATGTAAGCTCATTTGCATAGAAATGACAGTAAATGTTTGTTTCTTTTCAAACAGAACTTTCTTGACCACACTAATTGTTTGAAAGATCTGGGAGCACATGGAAAAGAGTACAAACCATGTTTATAGCAAGGGGAAGCTGTCACAACTGAGGGCCTGAGCTGACGGGAGGCAGCCTCAGTTGTAGGGGCTGAGATGTACCGGAACCTGGGAGGTTGTATCAGACCCCTGGACATGTAAGTAACATAAATAATAAATGCCCGAAGGCGTGACCACGACAACTTGGATAAAAGTCAATGATGTTTATTATGACAACTCCGCAACACAGCAGCAGTAAAAGAAAACGTAAAAGTCAGCAAAGAATAAATACAGTTCCTGGGTACTACAGGATGGCAGGAGCCACAGGGCACTGGTAGTGTGAGATAGTTCTTATGATCTTCTAGATGGAAAGTCCTTACCAGGCCCGACTGTAGCAATGGAGATAACCCAGGATTGTGCCAGCTGGTGTTCCAGGAAAAGCTGGGTTGCTGAAGATAAAACAGCTGCTGTGGATACTGGCTGGAACCTGACTGTTGTTAGCACGTAGTGGATACTGGCTGGAACCAGTTAAATAATAAATGAACTTGGGAGCGATGAAATATGAACTGAAATGTAGAACTTGAGAGCGGAGAAATAATAATACCGGTGGAGAGTGGTAAAGTGTAGAAAGGACTAGAGATGAGCGGGTTCGGTTTCTCTGAATCCGAACCCGCACGAACTTCATGTTTTTTTCACGGGTCCGAGCAGACTCGGATCCTCCCGCCTTGCTCGGTTAACCCGAGCGCGCCCGAACGTCATCATGACGCTGTCGGATTCTCGCGAGACTCGGATTCTATATAAGGAGCCGCGCGTCGCCGCCATTTTCACACGTGCATTGAGATTGATAGGGAGAGGACGTGGCTGGCGTCCTCTCCATTTAGATTAGGGTTGAGAGAGAGAGAGAGAGATTGACCCGAGGCTGTGATACTGTAGAAGAGAGTGCAGAGTTTAGTGACTGACGACCACAGTGACCACCAGACAGTGCAGTTGTTTGTTTTATTTAATATATCCGTTCTCTGCCTGAAAAAAACGATACACACAGTGACTCAGTCACATACCATATCTGTGTGCACTGCTCAGCCCAGTGTGCTGCATCAATGTATATATATATATCTGACTGTGCTCAGCTCACACAGCTTATAATTGTGGGGGAGACTGGGGAGCACTGCAGTGCCAGTTATAGGTTATAGCAGGAGCCAGGAGTACATAATATTATATTAAAATTAAACAGTGCACACTTTTGCTGCAGGAGTGCCACTGCCAGTGTGACTAGTGACCAGTGACCTGACCACCAGTATATATAATATTAGTAGTATACTATCTCTTTATCAACCAGTCTATATTAGCAGCAGACACAGTACAGTGCGGTAGTTCACGGCTGTGGCTACCTCTGTGTCGGCACTCGGCAGCCCGTCCATAATTGTATATACCACCTAACCGTGGTTTTTTTTTTTCTTTCTTTATAGTCATACTAGTTACGAGTATACTATCTCTTTATCAACCAGTCTATATTAGCAGCAGACACAGTACAGTGCGGCAGTTCACGGCTGTGGCTACCTCTGTGTCGGCACTCGGCAGCCCGTCCATAATTGTATATACCACCTAACCGTGGTTTTTTTTCCTTTCTTTATACATACATACTAGTTACGAGTATACTATCTCTTTATCAACCAGTCTATATTAGCAGCAGACACAGTACAGTGCGGTAGTTCACGGCTGTGGCTACCTCTGTGTCGGCACTCGGCAGCCCGTCCATAATTGTATATACCACCTAACCGTGGTTTTTTTTTCTTTCTTTATACATACATACTAGTTACGAGTATACTATCTCTTTATCAACCAGTCTATATATTAGCAGCAGACACAGTACAGTGCGGTAGTTCACGGCTGTGGCTACCTCTGTGTCGGCACTCGGCAGCCCGTCCATAATTGTATATACCACCTAACCGTGGTTTTTTTTTCTTTCTTTATACATACATACTAGTTACGAGTATACTATCTCTTTATCAACCAGTCTATATATTAGCAGCAGACACAGTACAGTGCGGTAGTTCACGGCTGTGGCTACCTCTGTGTCGGCACTCGGCAGCCCGTCCATAATTGTATATACCACCTAACCGTGGTTTTTTTTTCTTTCTTTATACATACATACTAGTTACGAGTATACTATCTCTTTATCAACCAGTCTATATTAGCAGCAGACACAGTACAGTGCGGTAGTTCACGGCTGTGGCTACCTCTGTGTCGGCACTCGGCAGCCCGTCCATAATTGTATATACCACCTAACCGTGGTTTTTTTTTCTTTCTTTATACATACATACTAGTTACGAGTATACTATCTCTTTATCAACCAGTCTATATATTAGCAGCAGACACAGTACAGTGCGGTAGTTCACGGCTGTGGCTACCTCTGTGTCGGCACTCGGCAGCCCGTCCATAATTGTATATACCACCTAACCGTGGTTTTTTTTTCTTTCTTTATACATACATACTAGTTATGAGTATACTATCTCTTTATCAACCAGTCTATATATTAGCAGCAGACACAGTACAGTGCGGTAGTTCACGGCTGTGGCTACCTCTGTGTCGGCACTCGGCAGCCCGTCCATAATTGTATATACCACCTAACCGTGGTTTTTTTTTCTTTCTTTATACATACATACTAGTTACGAGTATACTATCTCTTTATCAACCAGTCTATATATTAGCAGCAGACACAGTACAGTGCGGTAGTTCACGGCTGTGGCTACCTCTGTGTCGGCACTCGGCAGCCCGTCCATAATTGTATATACCACCTAACCGTGGTTTTTTTTTCTTTCTTTATAGTCATACTAGTTACGAGTATACTATCTCTTTATCAACCAGTCTATATTAGCAGCAGACACAGTACAGTGCGGTAGTTCACGGCTGTGGCTACCTCTGTGTCGGCACTCGGCAGCCCGTCCATAATTGTATATACCACCTAACCGTGGTTTTTTTTTCTTTCTTTATACATACATACTAGTTACGAGTATACTATCTCTTTATCAACCAGTCTATATATTAGCAGCAGACACAGTACAGTGCGGTAGTTCACGGCTGTGGCTACCTCTGTGTCGGCACTCGGCAGCCCGTCCATAATTGTATATACCACCTAACCGTGGTTTTTTTTTCTTTCTTTATACATACATACTAGTTACGAGTATACTATCTCTTTATCAACCAGTCTATATATTAGCAGCAGACACAGTACAGTGCGGTAGTTCACGGCTGTGGCTACCTCTGTGTCGGCACTCGGCAGCCCGTCCATAATTGTATATACCACCTAACTGTGGTTTTTTTTTCTTTCTTTATACATACATACTAGTTACGAGTATACTATCTCTTTATCAACCAGTCTATATATTAGCAGCAGACACAGTACAGTGCGGTAGTTCACGGCTGTGGCTACCTCTGTGTCGGCACTCGGCAGCCCGTCCATAATTGTATACTAGTATCCAATCCATCCATCTCCATTGTTTACCTGAGGTGCCTTTTAGTTGTGCCTATTAAAATATGGAGAACAAAAATGTTGAGGTTCCAAAATTAGGGAAAGATCAAGATCCACTTCCACCTCGTGCTGAAGCTGCTGCCACTAGTCATGGCCGAGACGATGAAATGCCAGCAACGTCGTCTGCCAAGGCCGATGCCCAATGTCATAGTACAGAGCATGTCAAATCCAAAACACCAAATATCAGTAAAAAAAGGACTCCAAAACCTAAAATAAAATTGTCGGAGGAGAAGCGTAAACTTGCCAATATGCCATTTACCACACGGAGTGGCAAGGAACGGCTGAGGCCCTGGCCTATGTTCATGGCTAGTGGTTCAGCTTCACATGAGGATGGAAGCACTCAGCCTCTCGCTAGAAAAATGAAAAGACTAAAGCTGGCAAAAGCAGTAGCACCGCAAAGAACTGTGCGTTCTTCGAAATCCCAAATCCACAAGGAGAGTCCGACTCCAATTGTGTCGGTTGCGATGCCTGACCTTCCCAACACTGGACGTGAAGAGCATGCGCCTTCCACCATTTGCACGCCCCCTGCAAGTGATGGAAGGAGCACCCGCAGTCCAGTTCCTGATAGTCAGATTGAAGATGTCAGTGTTGAAGTACACCAGGATGAGGAGGATATGGGTGTTGCTGGCGCTGGGGAGGAAATTGACCAGGAGGATTCTGATGGTGAGGTGGTTTGTTTAAGTCAGGCACCCGGGGAGACACCTGTTGTCCGTGGTAGGAATATGGCCGTTGACATGCCTGGTGAAAATACCAAAAAAATCAGCTCTTCGGTGTGGAAGTATTTCACCAGAAATGCGGACAACAGGTGTCAAGCCGTGTGTTCCCTTTGTCAAGCTGTAATAAGTAGGGGTAAGGACGTTAACCACCTCGGAACATCCTCCCTTATACGTCACCTGCAGCGCATTCATAATAAGTCAGTGACAAGTTCAAAAACTTTGGGTGACAGCGGAAGCAGTCCACTGACCAGTAAATCCCTTCCTCTTGTAACCAAGCTCACGCAAACCACCCCACCAACTCCCTCAGTGTCAATTTCCTCCTTCCCCAGGAATGCCAATAGTCCTGCAGGCAATGTCACTGGCAATTCTGACGAGTCCTCTCCTGCCTGGGATTCCTCCGATGCATCCTTGCGTGTAACGCCTACTGCTGCTGGCGCTGCTGTTGTTGCTGCTGGGAGTCGATGGTCATCCCAGAAGGGAAGTCGTAAGCACACTTTTACTACTTCCACCAAGCAATTGACTGTCCAACAGTCCTTTGCGAGGAAGATGAAATATCACAGCAGTCATCCTGTTGCAAAGCGGATAACTGAGGCCTTGACAACTATGTTGGTGTTAGACGTGCGTCCGGTATCCGCCGTTAGTTCACAGGGAACTAGACAATTTCTTGAGGTAGTGTGCCCCCGTTACCAAATACCATCTAGGTTCCACTTCTCTAGGCAGGCGATACCGAGAATGTACACGGACGTCAGAAAAAGACTCACCAGTGTCCTAAAAAATGCAGTTGTACCCAATGTCCACTTAACCACGGACATGTGGACAAGTGGAGCAGGGCAGGGTCAGGACTATATGACTGTGACAGCCCACTGGGTAGATGTATGGACTCCCGCCGCAAGAACAGCAGCGGCGGCACCAGTAGCAGCATCTCGCAAACGCCAACTCTTTCCTAGGCAGGCTACGCTTTGTATCACCGGTTTCCAGAATACGCACACAGCTGAAAACCTCTTACGGCAACTGAGGAAGATCATCGCGGAATGGCTTACCCCAATTGGACTCTCCTGTGGATTTGTGGCATCGGACAACGCCAGCAATATTGTGTGTGCATTAAATCTGGGCCAATTCCAGCACGTCCCATGTTTTGCACATACCTTGAATTTGGTGGTGCAGAATTTTTTAAAAAACGACAGGGGCGTGCAAGAGATGCTGTCGGTGGCCAGAAGAATTGCGGGACACTTTCGGCGTACAGGCACCACGTACAGAAAACTGGAGCACCACCAAAAACTACTGAACCTGCCCTGCCATCATCTGAAGCAAGAAGTGGTAACGAGGTGGAATTCAACCCTGTATATGCTTCAGAGGTTGGAGGAGCAGCAAAAGGCCATTCAAGCCTATACAATTGAGCACGATATAGGAGGTGGGATGCACCTGTCTCAAGCGCAGTGGAGAATGATTTCAACGTTGTGCAAGGTTCTGATGCCCTTTGAACTTGCCACACGTGAAGTCAGTTCAGACACTGCCAGCCTGAGTCAGGTCATTCCCCTCATCAGGCTTTTGCAGAAGAAGCTGGAGACATTGAAGGAGGAGCTAACACGGAGCGATTCCGCTAGGCATGTGGGACTTGTGGATGTAGCCCTTAATTCGCTTAGCAAGGATTCACGGGTGGTCAATCTGTTGAAATCAGAGCACTACATTTTGGCCACCGTGCTCGATCCTAGATTTAAAGCCTACCTTGGATCTCTCTTTCCGGCAGACACAAGTCTGCTGGGGTTCAAACACCTGCTGGTGAGTAAATTGTCAAGTCAAGCGGAACGCGACCTGTCAACAACATCTCCTCCTTCACATTCTCCCGCAACTGGGGGTGCGAGGAAAAGGCTCAGAATTCCGAGCCCACCCGCTGGCGGTGATGCAGGGCAGTCTGGAGCGACTGCTGATGCTGACATCTGGTCCGGACTGAAGGACCTGACAACGATTACGGACATGTCGTCTACTGTCACTGCATATGATTCTCTCCCCATTGAAAGAATGGTGGAGGATTATATGAGTGACCGCATCCAAGTAGGCACGTCACACAGTCCGTACTTATACTGGCAGGAAAAAGAGGCAATTTGGAGGCCCTTGCACAAACTGGCTTTATTCTACCTAAGTTGCCCTCCCACAAGTGTGTACTCCGAAAGAGTGTTTAGTGCCGCCGCTCACCTTGTCAGCAATCGGCGTACGAGGTTACATCCAGAAAATGTGGAGAAGATGATGTTCATTAAAATGAATTATAATCAATTCCTCCGTGGAGACATTGACCAGCAGCAATTGCCTCCACAAAGTACACAGGGAGCTGAGATGGTGGATTCCAGTGGGGACGAATTGATAATCTGTGAGGAGGGGGATGTACACGGTGATATATCGGAGGATGATGATGAGGTGGACATCTTGCCTCTGTAGAGCCAGTTTGTGCAAGGAGAGATTAATTGCTTCTTTTTTGGTGGGGGTCCAAACCAACCCGTCATATCAGTCACAGTCGTGTGGCAGACCCTGTCACTGAAATGATGGGTTGGTTAAAGTGTGCATGTCCTGTTTATACAACATAAGGGTGGGTGGGAGGGCCCAAGGACAATTCCATCTTGCACCTCTTTTTTCTTTTCTTTTTCTTTGCGTCATGTGCTGTTTGGGGAGGGTTTTTTGGAAGGGACATCCTGCGTGACACTGCAGTGCCACTCCTAGATGGGCCCGGTGTTTGTGTCGGCCACTAGGGTCGCTTATCTTACTCACACAGCTACCTCATTGCGCCTCTTTTTTTCTTTGCGTCATGTGCTGTTTGGGGAGGGTTTTTTGGAAGGGACATCCTGCGTGACACTGCAGTGACACTCCTAGATGGGCCCGGTGTTTGTGTCGGCCACTAGGGTCGCTTATCTTACTCACACAGCTACCTCATTGCGCCTCTTTTTTTCTTTGCGTCATGTGCTGTTTGGGGAGGGTTTTTTGGAAGGGACATCCTGCGTGACACTGCAGTGCCACTCCTAGATGGGCCCGGTGTTTGTGTCGGCCACTAGGGTCGCTAATCTTACTCACACAGCTACCTCATTGCGCCTCTTTTTTTCTTTGCGTCATGTGCTGTTTGGGGAGGGTTTTTTGGAAGGGCCATCCTGCGTGACACTGCAGTGCCACTCCTAGATGGGCCCGGTGTTTGTGTCGGCCACTAGGGTCGCTTATCTTACTCACACAGCGACCTCGGTGCAAATTTTAGGACTAAAAATAATATTGTGAGGTGTGAGGTATTCAGAATAGACTGAAAATGAGTGGAAATTATGGTTTTTGAGGTTAATAATACTTTGGGATCAAAATGACCGCCAAATTCTATGATTTAAGCTGTTTTTTAGGTTTTTTGGAAAAAAACACCCGAATCCAAAACACACCCGAATCCGACAAAAAAAATTCGGTGAGGTTTTGCCAAAACGCGGTCGAACCCAAAACACGGCCGCGGAACCGAACCCAAAACCAAAACACAAAACCCGAAAAATTTCCGGCGCTCATCTCTAGAAAGGACACCGGCCCTTTAAGGGAAGCTGTACTCTGCTGGAAGCTGAGCTGGAAGCAGGTAATGTTGTAGCTGGAAACAGATGAATCCACAATGGATTGGAGAGTCAGGCTACACCGCAGGTGGAATGCTGGTGCGGGTCTCTATGGTGGAAGTCTTGAGACAGGAGCTGGAACCTGGAAGACAATCACAGGAGAGAGACAAACAGGAACTAGGTTTGACAACCAAAGCACTGACGCCTTCCTTACTCAGGCACAGTGTATTTATACCTGCAGCAAGGAAGGGATTGGCTAGGCAATTGTGCAGATTATCAATACTGAGAACAGATTGGTGGAAATGATCAGCTGACAGAATCCAAGATGGCTGCGCCCATGCAGACACTTGGAGGGAAGTTTTGGTTTGTAATCCATGTGGTAATGAAAACAGTAATGGCGGCGCCGGCCACCGGAGACAGGAGGCGCCAGGCTGACAGATGCACATCCAACCACGCGGACACGGCGGAGGCCGCGGGAGACGCCATGCCAGGTGTAATATGGCGTTTACTGTGACAGCGTCCCAGAGTGACAGGAGAGAATACAGGAATGTACACATCAGGATAACAGATGGGATCCGGTCCTGGAGCGCTGAGCCAGCCTTAGGAGGCATCTGATGGGTAAGAAATGGCGTCCAGATACCCGGATCGTGACAGCACCCCCCCCTTTAGGAGTGGCCCCAGGACACTTCTTTGGCTTTTGAGGAAACTTGGAATGGAATCTCCGGACCAAGGCAGGAGCATGGACATCAGAAGCATTGGTCCATGAACGTTCCTCAGGACCATAACCCTTCCAGTCAATAAGATATTGTAGTTGACCGTAACGGTGACGTGAGTCCAGGATCTTGGCCACTTCATACTCAACGCCTCATTGAGTTTGGACTTTCGGAGTTGGAGGAAGTGAGGAATGAAACCGATTCAAGATCAGCGGTTTCAACAGGGAAACATGGAATGTCCTGGGTATTTTTAAGAAGGGAGGCAACTGGAGTCTGTAAGCAACAGGATTGATGACTTGTTCAATCTTGAAAGGACCGATATAGCGAGGTGCAAACTTCATACTGGGAACTCTTAACCTCAAATTCTTCGTGGATAACCATACCCGATCACCCACCTTGAGAGCAGGAACTGCTCGACGCTTCTTATCCGCAAACTTCTTGTACCTGAACGATGCCTTGAGCAGAGCTGATCGTACGCTCTTCCAGATATTGGCAAACTGATGCAAGGTGATATCCACTGCGGGAACAGAAGTTGCTGGAAGCGGTTGGAACTCAGGGACTTTAGGGTGGAATCCAAAGTTAGTGAAGAATGGTGTTGAAGCAGATGAAGAATGATACTGGTTGTTATGACAGAACTCGGCCCAGGGAAGTAATTGAACCCAGTCATCTTGAGAGGAGGACACATAGATGCGGAGGAAGGCCTCCAAGTCCTGATTCACCCTCTCGGTTTGACCATTGGTCTGAGGATGGTAAGCCGTGGAAAACTTTAGCTTGACTTGGAGGACTTGACATAAACTTCGCCAGAATTTGGCTGTGAATTGAACTCCTCGATCTGAGATAATTTCTTCAGGAAGACCGTGGAGTCGGAAGATCTCTTGTATGAATACTTGAGCCAACTTGGAAGCTGACGGAAGACCGGTGAGAGGAATGAAGTGTGCCATCTTGGTGAACCGGTCAACTACCACCCAGATGGTATTGAACTTGTTGCACATGGGTAAGTCTGTAATGAAATCCATCGACAAGTGGGTCCATGGTCGACGGGGAACGGATAGTGGAACCAGTTGCCCCGCAGGCGACTGGCGGGATACTTTATGTTGGGCACACTTTGGGCAAGATGCAATAAACTCCAAGACGTCCTTTTTCAGAGTTGGCCACCAATAGGACCTAGAGATAAACTCCAGGGTTTTTTGGATACCTGTATGTCCGGCAAAACGGGAAGCATGGGCCCAATGCATGAGCTTCTTCCTTAGCATCGGCTTCACAAAACTTTTCCCTGATGGGGGCGTAGAGTCCATCCCTACCGTGGAGAATGCCAACGGACTTATAATAGGATGCTTGTCTGAAGACTCTGACTCATTTTCTTGCTCCCATGAGCGGGAAAGGGCATCGGCCTTGCGATTCTGAGAGCCCGGACAGAACTGGAGTTTAAAGTCGAACCTGGAAAAGAAAAGTGCCCATCTGGCCTGACGAGGGTTGAGACATTGTGCGCCTTTCAAATATAGAACGTTCTTGTGGTCTGTAAGGATGGTGATTGAATGAGAAGCTCCCTCCAACAGATATCTCCACTCCTCTAGAGCGAGCTTGATGGCTAGCAACTCCTGGTCGCCAATGGCATAGTTGCGCTCCGCTGGGGAGAACTTCCGTGAAAAGAAACTGCAAGGATGTAAATGGCCATCTTTAGCCCTCTGAGATAACACCGCTCCTACTCCAACGGAGGAGGCATCCACCTCTAGGATGAAAGGAGAGTCGATGTCAGGCTGTTTCAGGACAGGCGCAGAGATGAACCTCTGTTTTAAAAGATGAAAAGCTTGCATGGCTTCTTCAGACCACTTGGACGGGTTAGCACCCTTCTTGGTGAAAGCAGTAATAGGCGCCACAATGGTGGGAAAGTCTCGTATAAACTTTCGGTAATAATTGGCGAACCCTAAGAACCTCTGGACCCCTTTGAGGGTTAAGGGTACTGGCCAATTCTGAATTGCTTGTAGTTTCTCAGGATCCATCTCTAGTCCGAAACCGGACACAATGTACCCTAGAAACGGAATGGACTTGACTTCAAAGACGCATTTCTCTAATTTGCAATAGAGATGATTGACACGGAGACGGGACAGAACCTCCTTTACCCAAAAACGATGTTCCTCTAAATTGTTGGCAAAAATGAGGATATCATCTAGATAGACCACGACATGACGGTATAGAATGTCTCTGAAGATCTCATTGACGAAATGCTGGAAGACAGCTGGAGCATTGCTCAATCCGAAGGGCATGACGAGGTACTCATAATGTCCGTCACGGGTGTTAAATGCGGTCTTCCACTCGTCACCCTCACGGATCCGGATGAGATTGTATGCACCTCGCAAGTCCAGCTTTGTAAAGATGGTAGCTCCGCTAACTCTGTCAAAGAGCTCAGTAATCAGGGGTAAAGGATAACGGTTCTTGATGGTAATGTCGTTCAAACCTCTGTAGTCGATGCACGGCCGCAGACCACCATCTTTCTTTTTTACAAAAAAGAAGCCTGCGCCGGCTGGAGAAGAAGAAGGTCGAATGAACCCCTTTGCTAGGTTCTCTTTAATATATTCCTCCATAGAATGCGTCTCAGGCAGAGACAACGGATAAGTTCGGCCTCGAGGTGGAACCTTCCCTGGAACGAGATCAATCGGACAGTCCCATTCTCTATGAGGAGGAAGGATATCAGCAGAAGCTTTACTGAACACATCCGTGAAATCTTGATATGGAGGAGGTGGAACATCAGACGACCTGGGGGAGGAAGAACAGACAGGCAATACTTTAAACAAACATGTCTCAGCACAGGAGGAACCCCATGCCAGGATTTGCGTAGTCGTCCAATCAATTGTAGGATTGTGAAGACGGAGCCATGGAAGGCCCAGGACCACAGGATGTGTGGCTCTTGGAATCACTAAAAAAGAAATAAGTTCGGAATGAAGAACTCCCACTCTCAGACGAACTGGTAGAGTCCTTAAAGAAATAACTGCATCAAAAATTTTGCTGCCATCCACGGCAGTTAAAGAAATGGACGAAGGAAGTCTCTCGGTGGGTAGGGACCACCGTTTAACATAGGCTTCGGTAATAAAGTTCCCAGCTGCTCCGGAATCAAGGAGGGCAATGACGTTCCGATAACGTTGAGCAACTTGAAGCGAGACTGGGAGATTACAATCTTGAGAAGATGGAGAGGAGATCATTACTCCTAGCCGGCCCTCTCCTTGGCGAGCTAGGATTTGAAGTTTCCCAGACGTTTGGGACAGGCATTAATGGTGTGAGACGGAGCTGCACAATAGAGACAGAGAAACTCGGAGAGACGTCTTCGGCGCTCAGCAGGGGTTAAACGGGAACGGCCAAGTTGCATGGGCTCATCTTTAGATGGTGACAGTTGACGAGGAGGAGGAGCAGAAGATTTTGGAGCAGATGATCTTCCACGCTCAGTTGCTCTCTCTCTGAAACGTAAATCAACTTTCGTGCAGAGTGAGATTAGCTCATCTAACTTAGAAGGTAAGTCTCTGGTAGCTAACTCATCTTTAATACGCTCAGATAAGCCATGCCAGAATGCAGCATACAGGGCCTCGTCGTTCCATGCCAGTTCGGATGCCAGGATCTGGAACTGTATCAGATATTGTCCTACAGTACGTGACCCCTGGCGTAAACGGAGAATCTCGGATGAAGCTGAGGTTACCCGGCCTGGCTCGTCGAAGATGCGCCTGAATGTTGACACGAAGGCAGTGTAGGAAGATAGCAGGGTGTCGGACCTCTCCCATAACGGTGATGCCCAATCAAGGGCTGAGCCACTGAGAAGAGAAATAATGTAGGCAATTTTTGTACGGTCACTGGGAAAATTGCCAGGTTGTAGCTCAAACTGAATCTCACACTAGTTGAGAAATCCCCTGCAGAATCTTGGAGATCCGTCAAATTTTGCTGGCGTTGGAAGATGAAGACGTGGAGCAGAAATGGGTAAGGTGGGTGGGGTTATAGCTGGAGTCACTGTGGTTGACGCACCAGACGCGCCTGATCCACGGAGAGTTGTCTGAATCCCATCCAGCCGAGTAGAGAGATCCTGGAGACAGCGGATGATGTGGCCCTGTGCAGCCTCCTGATGTTCTAGTCGGGCTGCCAGTTCTTGCATCGGCCTGGCCGCTTGATCCTGGTCTCCGGCTGGATTCATTTGGTCAGTGCTTACTGTCACAACTGAGGGCCTGAGCTGACGGGAGGCAGCCTCAGTTGTAGGGGCTGAGATGTACCGGAACCTGGGAGGTTGTATCAGACCCCTGGACATGTAAGTAACATAAATAATAAATGCCCGAAGGCGTGACCACGACAACTTGGATAAAAGTCAATGATGTTTATTATGACAACTCTGCAACACAGCAGCAGTAAAAGAAAACGTAAAAGTCAGCAAAGAATAAATACAGTTCCTGGGTACTACAGGATGGCAGGAGCCACAGGGCACTGGTAGTGTGAGATAGCTCTTATGATCTTCTAGATGGAAAGTCCTTACCAGGCCCGACTGTAGCAATGGAGATAACCCAGGATTGTGCCAGCTGGTGTTCCAGGAAAAGCTGGGTTGCTGAAGATAAAACAGCTGCTGTGGATACTGGCTGGAACCAGACTGTTGTTAGCACGGAGTGGATACTGGCTGGAACCAGTTAAATAATAAATGAACTTGGGAGCGATGAAATATGAACTGAAATGTAGAACTTGAGAGCGGAGAAATAATAATACCGGTGGAGAGTGGTAAAGTGTAGAAAGGACACCGGCCCTTTAAGGGAAGCTGTACTCTGCTGGAAGCTGAGCTGGAAGCAGGTAATGTTGTAGCTGGAAACAGATGAATCCACAATGGATTGGAGAGTCAGGCTACACCGCAGGTGGAATGCTGGTGCGGGTCTCTATGGTGGAAGTCTTGAGACAGGAGCTGGAACCTGGAAGACAATCACAGGAGAGAGACAAACAGGAACTAGGTTTGACAACCAAAGCACTGACGCCTTCCTTACTCAGGCACAGTGTATTTATACCTGCAGCAAGGAAGGGATTGGCTAGGCAATTATGCAGATTATCAATACTGAGAACAGATTGGTGGAAATGATCAGCTGACAGAATCCAAGATGGCTGCGCCCATGCAGACACTTGGAGGGAAGTTTTGGTTTGTAATCCATGTGGTAATGAAAACAGTAATGGCGGCGCCGGCCACCGGAGACAGGAGGCGCCAGGCTGACAGATGCACATCCAACCACGCGGACACAAGCTTTGGTATAACCCCATGGTTCTTAATGTGACCCCAGCATCCTCTAGGTCCTCTAGGTCGTATGAGAAAATAGGATTTTAATACCTACCGGTAAATCCTTTTCTCTTAGTACGTAGAGGATGCTGGGCACCCGTCCCAGTCCATACTGTGTCTGCAGTTATTACTTGTGGTTATACACATGTTGTGTTACGGTTCTGGTCAGCTTTTTGCTGCAATTGTTCATGCCGTTGGCTTGTGTTCTGTTGAATGCCACGTTCTGCGGCATGCTTAAGGTGTGAGCTGGTAAGATGCTCACCTTAGTTTAACAATAAATCCTTTCCTCGAAATGTCAGTCTCCCTGGGCACAGTTCCTATAACTGGAGTCTGGAGGAGGGGCATAGAGGGAGGAGCCAGTCCACACCCTTTGAAAGTCTTAAAGTGCCCATGTCTCTTGCGGATCCCGTCTATACCCCATGGTTCTTAATGTGACCCCAGCATCCTTTACGGACTAAGAGAAAAGGATGCCCTTGTGTACTATCCTGACTTCTCCTCCCGTCTGCTTACTTTGTGCCTTCCAACGCACAATGCGAACTACAGGTGGTGCTGCAGGGCCCACACCCTTTTACTTGCCTTACAGAGCAGCTCTGGAGCTGTTACAGTGCCCAGCTGCTGCAAGAAATCAGCATGAATGCTTCAGGGGATTGGGCATGGCCAACATGAGCCCCACACCAAAGGAGGGTGGGGGTGTTTAATGCGAACTAGGGGTCATCCAAGCACTGCAAAAGGCCGCCATGCCCTGCATGCCCCTTTTCTCTTTTTATATGCAGATGAGGGTTCCAGCCAACTTTGGCCCACTGCTTGGATGACATCACCGTATGCAAATCCGTCTGCTGCAGACCTTCCCCCAGGAATGCTTGTACTAGTTGTTGGATATGGTTTGATATTTGATGGTGCTTCAGTATTAGGCAGCCTTCCGCCCTCCCATGTTCATCTGAAAAGATGTGGTCTCCCTGCAGTTGTTGTCCCCAGACGAGAGTTCCCTTGTGCTTCCTCAGTTGAATCTCCTTAACTTGACGGGGGAGGGGCTGCCCGAGCTGCCACCCTCCCCAGCCCTATCCCAACTCATACTTATTTTACATATTAGATCTCTTGATCATGAAGATTGTTCTCACAGGGTTAGGTTCATCCATTATATTTTAAAATAGGAAGGTACAAATTACATATTTGAATTGCATCTATGTGCTGGATTCAAATGCCCCCCCCCCCCCTTCCTTTCTCAATTGTGCCCGTCAGCAGCTATTCTAAGGTTGCTGCCAATGGGTGTGACACATTAATTTCTTCTGTGGGGTACACTGGACTCCACAAGGATTCACATTGGGGTGTAGAGTAGGATCTTGATCTGAGGCACCAACCGGCTCAAAGCTTTTGACTGTTCCCAAGATGCTCAGCGCATCCTCCTCTATAACCCCGCTTCCATGAACAGGGAGCTCAGTTTGTAGTTGGTGCCTTCAGTAGCAGGCCACTTAACAGGGGCCTGCCTCAGGCAGCCTATTCTTAGCTATTAATTTTGACAAGAAAAGAAGAACTTGTTTTATGAGAATCTACAAGGGCTGCAGCAGGCTAGGTCTAATAGACATCTTTACTGCAGCTTCATCACTCCCAGCGGCGCTGTATACTCCCGTGCCCTGGTTGCTGGGTCACTGCAGCGGAGGCTCCGGTTTCTTCCTAAGGTCAGTCACACACACACCGCCCTTCCGGATCACGAGGCCGCTGATTAAGGGGAGCGTGGCCGTAGGGGGTGGGCCGTGTGCGCACTGGGGTGGACACTGATTACTGGGCAGCCGCTCCACTAGCCACCAGGTACAGTTAAGGAGCACAGGTCTGGGGGTTTTTCTCCTATATTAACCCAATTTTGTACTGCCCGCAGCGCATTGTGATAGGTAATAGGGCCTGATTCAGGTTGGATTGCAATCACAATAAGCGATCCAACTGCAAAAATTGCTAAGAGCATACGCATGTGCCTGCATGCGATCGCCTCTGCCTGTCAATCGGGGCAGGGGGGGAGAGTGGGGTCAGCAACACTCCATTTCCAAGTCAGGGATGGAGCAGTGCGGGGGCAAGGCTTCAAAATGGGGTCTGCAATGGAGGAGACACAGGGGGCGTGGTCACAGCGGCTGTATGACATCACATTCAGCCGCTGTAATCACAAAAATGGTGGCGGCTTCCTGCGCGCACATACAGTCTGCACCAGCAGGAGGCTACACCATTGTTTATGATCACGCTGAACTGCAGTGCGACTGCAATTACAGCATGGTCAAGAAGGGAGGTGTCATACTGGGTGGCCATGCCCTGTCACTGTGCAGGAGCCAGCACCGCTTACACACTAGTCCCCGGGTGCAGCCCCCAACCCCCGGGACACCCGGAGCAACAAAATGTAGATTCAGGCCACCAGGCCACGCCCCTACCTATGAAATAATGCCTCCTTTTTACCATTGCGCTGCTTATTTGCACGCACTGCATTACAATCTCCCTCGCCACCTCTCTGGGTGTCACCAGTGATAGTGACACCTCTGAAATGCTTGTAGCAGCTGGTCCAAAGATCTATGCCTCAAGCCCTGAGTGTTTGCCCTTGTGACTTGTTGATCATCATAGCGAAGCAGATGCTTACAGAAAACTGCAGGGGCTTAGATTGAAAATAAAAAAAATTGATGGGTATAAGGTAGAGAGGAGCGGGTTCGGTTCTCCGAGAACCGAATTCCCCACGAACTCCACGTGGTTTACACTGGTCTGAGGCAGGCTCGGTTGTTCCCGCCTGACTCGGAAAACCTGAACAAGGGAAAATGTCATCATCCCGCTGTCGGATTCTCGCGAGATTCGGATATTATATATAGAGCTGCGCGTTGCCGCCATTTTTACTCGTGCATTGAAGAGAGAGCGGAGAGGACGTGGCTATGTTCTCTCAGTGGAAATCTCAATATCAGTGCTCAGTATCAGTGGTTACTTATTGCTGCTCAGTAATACTAGTAGTGTGTCTCTCCTGCTCAGTGTCAGTTCTCAGTAGTATCCTCATCAGTGCTCAGTATCACTGTTCATTGTCTTGTGCTGCATTGTGTTGCTCAGCATACTACAGTACATTACTAATAGTCCAGTGCTGCATCTTGCTGCTCAGTGTCAGTTCTAGTATCCTCATCAGTGCTCACTATCACTGCTCATTGCATTGTGGTGTTCTGTATACTACAGTAATATAGTAACATATAGTAACATAGTTTTTGAGGTTGAATAGAGGCAAATTGCCCATCGTGTTCAACCTGTTTTAAGTTGTGATGATTCTACATACTTGCTGAATAATGTTTTATGACTAGTTAGCTACTATAACTCATGTTACCCCCGGATTAACCATGTTGATATTTTAAGTATTATAACCTTGGATAGCTTTTTCATTCAGAAATGTATCCATTCCTTTTTTAAATCCAATTACAGAGTCCGCCATTACCGCCTTCCCTGGCAGGGAATTCCACATCCTGATTGCCCTAACAGTGAAGAACCCTTTCCTCCATTGCATTCTGAACTTTCCTCCAGTCGCAGCGAGTGACCACGTGTTCTTTTAATAAATAATTCCTCTGATAACTCTTTGTTATGTATCTTTACATATTTGAAGATATTAATAATATCTCCTCTTAGGCACCTCTTTTCTAGTGTATACATATTCAGCCTAGTAAGTCTTTCCTTATAGTCCAGTACTTTTAGGCCTTTAATCAATTTAGTCTTCAGGATCTCTCGGACTTCCATGAGCAGCAGAGTAGTGCAATGGAAGGATGCTGGGCCCATAACCCAGAGGTCGATTAATCGAAACTATCCTCTGCTATGTGCATTTTTTTTTATAATTAAAGTAATCAAAAACTGGGATTGATATTTTGGCTCTTTTATTTTTACTTAAAGTACAATAACTTTTATCATTTTAATTTGTTTTAATAGTATATTGACAGCATTGTTTTCTTTAAAAAATCCACTTAATTTTCTTTACCCTATTACTGAAATGGTAATTGACAAAAACAAACTACATTGTCACCAGAAGAGCAATGCAAAATGTACAAGTGATATATTAAAATCATCTTCCATCTTGAATTTCAATGATGCATTGGGACAACAATTTTGTGAGAAACATCTTCACCCATAAAGAAAGATTTTCTTAATTCCTTATCTGTGTGCTGATTAGATATTACCTTGTTTTCACATTAAACAGACTTCCACATGAGAAAGCAGCAAGGATGCAGTAACGTTTATGTGTCCTGGTGTAAACCTGTATTTTTTCAGTAGACATTGAAATGAGGATGCATCTTGCTGCCTTTCCAATGTAGCAAGTTTAATTCAGTAATAGGTGAAAAAACATTCCTACAAAGGTGTTAATCAGAGACTTGGCTTTGTGGACACTTTTCAGAGAGCAAATTTGTTAGCATAAAAATAAAGTCAGAAAATGAAGAGCTGTTTAATCACTCAATTGGACTTTTCTGCCAGCATAGTTTTTTTTTCTCTGCAACCCACTGCTAAATTGTGCTTCCTAGCTGTTTTTTATAAAATCACTTAATCAAATCTAACTCTGATTACATCAGAGAAGGCCAGGTACCCTACACCATAAGAGGGGGTTTGAAATTTTGACTTGTCTACTTAAAGATCACCAAAATCTGATCACAAGGTCAATTACATCCCTGGGTGGGATTGAACCACCAACCTTTTGGTTAATAGCCAAACATGCTAACCGATTGCACCACAGAGACACCTCGTAAAAGTCCATTCTGACAAAGGCTAATAAGCATTCATCTAGAACGTTTCCTAGAAAAACTTTAAAAAGTCAATAATCTGGAGAGTTTTTGTAAGAAACACATTGCTACTTTCCCATGATGAGTGAGTGCTTCAGGATCTCTTGCACTTACATGAGCAGCAGAGTACTGCAACGGAAGCATGCTGGGCCCATAACCCAGATGTAGGCAGATTGAAACTATCTTCTGCTATATGCATTGTTTTTTGTTAATTAAAGTAATCCAAAACTGGGATTGATATTTTGGCTCTTTTATTTTTACTTAAAGTACAATAACTTTTACCATTTTAATTTGTTTTAATAGTAAATTGACAGTATTGTTTTCTTTCAAAAATCCACTTAATTTTCTTTACCCTATTATTAAAATGGTAATTGACAAAAACAAACTACATTGTCACCAGAAGAGCAGTACAAAATGTACAAGTGATATATTAAAATCATCATTCCAGCTTGAATTTCAATGATGCTTTGGTGCAACAATTTTGTGAGAAACATCTTCACCCATAAAGAAAGATTTTCTTAATTCCTTACCTGTGTGCTGATTAGATATCACCTTGTTTTCACATTAAACAGACTTCCCCATGAGGAAGCAGCAAGGATGCAGTGACGTTTATGTTTCCTGGTGTCAACCTGTATTATTTCAGTAGACATTGAAATGAGGATGCATCTTGCTGCCTTTCCAATGAAGCAAGTTTAATTCAGTAATAGGTGAAAAACCATTCCTACAAAGGTGTTAATCAGAGACTTTACTTTGTGGACACTTTTCAGAGAGCAAATTTGTTAGCATAAACATAAAATCAGAAAATGAAGAGCTGTTTAATCACTCAATTGGACTTTTCTGCCAGCATAGTTTTTTTTCTCTGCAACCCACTGCTAAATTGTGCTTCCTAGCTGTTTTTTTATAAAATCACTTAATCAAATCTAACTCTGATTACATCAGAGAAGGCCAGGTACCCTACACCATAAGAGGGAGTTTGACATTTTGACTTGTCTACTTAAAGGTTACCAAAATCTAATCACAAGGTCAATTACATCCATGGGTGGGATTGAACCACCAACCTTTTGGTTAATAGCCAAACATGCTAACCGATTGCACCACAGAGACACCTCGTAAAAGTATATACTGACAAAGGCTAATAAGCATTCATCTAGAACGTTTCCTAGAAAAACTTTAAAAAGTCAATAATCTGGAGAGTTTTTGTAAGAAACACATTGGTACTTTCCCATGATGAGTGAGTGCTTCAGGATCTCTTGCACTTACATGAGCAGCAGAGTACTGCAACGGAAGCATGCTGGGCCCATAACCCAGAGGTAGGCAGATTGAAACTATCCTCTGCTATATGCATTGTTTTTTGTTAATTAAAGTAATCCAAAACTGGGATTGATATTTTGTCTCTTTTATTTTTACTTAAAGTACAATAACTTTTACCATTTTAATTTGTTTTAATAGTATATTGACAGTATTGTTTTCTTTCAAAAATCCACTTAATTTTCTTTACCCTATTATTAAAATGGTAATTGACAAAAACAAACTACATTGTCACCAGAAGAGCAGTACAAAATGTACAAGTGATATATTAAAATCATCTTTCCAGCTTGAATTTCAATGATGCTTCGGTGCAACAATTTTGTGAGAAACATCTTCATCCATAAAGAAAGATTTTCTTAATTCCTTACCTGTGTGCTGATTAGATATCACCTTGTTTTCACATTAAACAGACTTCCCCATGAGGAAGCAGCAAGGATGCAGTGACGTTTATGTTTCCTGGTGTCAACCTGTATTATTTCAGTAGACATTGAAATGAGGATGCATCTTGCTGCCTTTCCAATGAAGCAAGTTTAATTCAGTAATAGGTGAAAAACCATCCCTACAAAGGTGTTAATCAGAGACTTGGCTTTGTGGACACTTTTCAGAGAGCAAATTTGTTAGCATAAACATAAAATCAGAAAATGAAGAGCTGTTTCGTCACTAAATTGGACTTTTCTGCCAGCATAATTTTTTTTCTCTGCAACCCACTGCTAAATTGTGCTTCCTAGCTGTTTTTTTATAAAATCACTTAATCAAATCTAACTCTGATTACATCAGAGAAGGCCAGGTACCCTACACCATAAGAGGGGGTTTGAAATTTTGACTTGTCTATTTAAAGATCACCAAAATCTGATTACAAGGTCAATTACATACCTGGGTGGGATTGAACCACCAACCTTTTGGTTAATAGCCAAACATGCTAACCGATTGCGCCACATAGACACCTTGCAAAAGTAGATACTGACAAAGGCTAATAAGCATTTATCTAGAACGTTTCCTAGAAAAACTTTAAAAAGTCAATAATCTGGAGAATTTTTGTAAGAAACACATTGGTACTTTCCCATGATGAGTGAGTGCTTCAGGATCTCTTTCACTTACATGGGCTATTAACCAAAAGGTTGGTGGTTCAATCCCACCCAGGGATGTAATTGACCTTGTGATCGGATTTTGGTGATCTTTAAGTAGACAAGTCAAAATTTCAAACCCCCTCTTATGGTGTAGGGTACCTGGCCTTCTCTGACGTAATCAGAGTTAGATTTAATTAAGTGATTTTATAAAAAACAGCTAGGAAGCACAATTTAGCAGTGGGTTGCAGAGAAAAAAATAACATTTTAAACCTACCGGTAAATTTTTTTTCTCGTAGTCCGTAGAGGATGATGGGGACTCCGTAAGGACCATGGGGGATAGACGGGCTCCGCAGCAGACATGGGCACTTTAAGAAAGACTTTAGATCTGGGTGTGCACTGGCTCCTCCCTCTATGCCCCTCCTCCATACCTCAGTTAGAGAAACTGTGCCCAGAGGAGACGGACAGTACGAGGAAAGGATTTTTGTTAATCCAAGGTCAAGATTCATACCAGCCACACCAATCACACCGTATAACTTGTGATATACTACCCAGTTAACAGTATGAAAACAACATAGCATCAGTCCAAGACCGATGAAAACTAACATATAACCCTTATGTAAGCAATAACTATATACAAGTCTTGCAGAAGTAGTCCGCACTTGGGACGGGCACCCAGCATCCTCTACGGACTACGAGAAAAAGATTTACCGGTAGGTTTAAAATCTTATTTTCTCTTACGTCCTAAAAGATGCTGGGGACTCCGTAAGGACCATGGGGATTATACCAAAGCTCCCAAACGGGCTCCTGCGGATGACTCTGCAGCACCGATTGAGCAAACAGGAGGTCCTCCTCAGCCAGGGTATCAAACTTATAGAACTTTGCAAAGGTGTTTGAACCCGACCAAGTAGCAGCTCGGCACAGCTGTAGTGCCGAGACCCCTCGGGCAGCTGCCCAAGAAGAGCCCACCTTCCTAGTGGAATGGGCCTTGACTGAATTAGGCAATGGCAATCCCGCCATAGAATGCGCCTGCTGAATCGTGTTACAGATCCAGAGAGCAATAGTCTGATTTGAAGCAGGGGTGCCAATCTTGTTGGCTGCATACAGGACAAACAGTGCTTCTGTTTTTCTGACTCTAGCCGTTCTGGCCACGTAAATTTTCAAAGCCCTGACCACATCAAGGGACTCGGAATCCTCCAAGTCACGCGTAGCCACAGGCACCACAATAGGTTGGTTCATATGAAAGAATGAGTCCACTTTTAGCAGGAATTGAGGACGGGTCTGCAATTCCGCTCTATCCATATGGAAAACCAGATAGGGGATTTTATGTGATAAAGCTGCTAATTCCGACACTCGCCTAGCGGAAGCCAAGGCTAATAACATGACCACCTTCCAAGTGAGATATTTAAACTCCACCATTTTAAGTGGTTCAAACCATAACCTTAACACCACGTTAAGGTCCCAAGGGACCACCGGAGGTACAAAAGGAGGCTGAATATGCAGTACTCCCTTCACAAAAGTTTGTACTTACTTCAGGAAGAGAGGCCAATTCCTTTTGAAAGAAAATGGATAAGGCCAAAATCTGAACCTTAATAGAGCCTAATTTTAGGCCCAAATTCACTCCAGTTTGTAGGAAGTGAAGGAAGTGGCCCAGGTGGAATTCTTACGTATGAGCATTCCTGGCCTCACACAAAGAAACATATTTTCGCCATATACAGTGATAATGTTTAGATGTCACGTCCTTCCTAGCCTTTATTAGCGTAGGAATGACCTCATCTGGAATACCCTTTTCCGCTAGGATCCGGCGTTCAACCGCCATGCCGTCAAACGCAGCCGCGGTAAGTCTTGGAACAGACAGGGCCCCTGTTGCAACAGGTCCTGTCTTAGAGGAAGTGGCCACGGATCTTCTGTGAGCATTTCCTGCAGATCTGGATACCAGGTCCTTCGCGGCCAATCTGGAACAATGAGAATTGTTCTTACTCCTCTTTTTCTTACTATTATCAACACCTTGGGTATGAGAGGTAGAGGAGGAAATACATAGACCGACCGGAACACCCACGGTGTCACTAGGGCGTCTACAGCTACTGCCCGAGGGTCTCTTGACCTGGTGCAATACCTCTGTAGCTTTTTGTTGAGGCGGGACGCCATCATGTCTATCTGGAACAGTCCCCACCGACTTGCAATCTGTGCGAAGACTTCCTGATGGAGTCCCCACTCTCCTGGATGTAGGTCGTGTCTGCTGAGGAAGTCTGCATCCCAGTTGTCCACTCCCGGAATGAACACTGCTGACAGTGCGCTTTGATAAAGCTAAATATTTATCTTATTTAAAACCCTTTGTGAGGTCTAAGAACACTGTACGCTATTTGCGTATGGAGTACCGTAAGGGTACGCTCGTTGCGTAACAATCGCTTAGCCGTGGTCGAGACGCTCAAGCGTCACGTTCGCTCACGGCCAAGAGATCACAGGCAGGCACGCTATTGGCTGCTGACTAACGTAATGGTTCGCTATAGCGTAACGGACGCTGTATCGGGAGCGGGCTGCTCGAGCGATACAGACGCTCACGAGAATACGCTGTTGGTATCGGGCACACTTATAGGTGAGCGACTACCGTAATGCTACGCTATCAGCGTAGCAGACGCTCGAGACCACGAGGAGATCACGAGCGGCGCCGACGCTCACAATGTTAAACCTTTATGTCTAAACCACAAACAATGTAATTTGCTGTAAAACCTTAGTGTAGAGATAGGGTGTAAATGCAACACTGTATAACCTTATTAACTCAAAAGCTGTTCGAGCGTCACCGACGCTCTGAGAATACTTAACACTATAAGAAATACAGAAATACCGTGCTTAGGGTCCAACGCCTAATATATATATTATGAATGTTATACTTGCAAAAGAATTAATACAATACAAGTCATACACTACAATATAACATAGACTAACTAACCAGGTAACTACACAGTAAATACAATACAAGTACGTTTAAGAGAAAATGAGAGAAAGAGAAGAGAGAGAGAGAAAGATATGGCCCATAATAACAAGAAAAGACAATATGATTACGGAGAAAACTTACGCACAAAGGAAACGATCGCATGCGCCTCTGGACATCCAGCTCCCGATTTTCAGCAATGATAACCGATGAAGAGTGAGTGCTGGATGTGATCGGCCTGTCTATTTATGCCCCACACACAATACAATTCAATGGTCCCTACAATCTCATTGTTCATTGGACACAGGAATTCGTCTTCGCATTATAACAAAAGGTCATAGGTTGATTCATACAGGTGGGCTGTGACTATTTCCAACAGCTCAGGTGGGAGGGAAACTGGGTTTCCCGCCGCATGGATAAGTAAGTGCAAATACAGTAAATGTTCATAAACTTCTTATGTCCATAACTATTCGCACGAGCGATTGATCCGCTTCAAACCAACACCGGAATATTGCTAATTAAATACTCTTCCGATGGATACTAAACACCACTGTATTACTCCTGTCTGACCCTTCGTATCAAACAATGAGGGATCTCTCTGTCCAGGAACATACTACATTAACTAAACTTTCAGAATCTATCAAAGGGACCATAATCTACAAAATGCATTATATGGTGAAAATATGTAACGAAAGAGTCGCCCGCTAGACGCACACAATCTCTACCGTAAATGTGCATACCGTGCGCCTGCGGGTGCCCGCAACAGCGAGTATGCGCACGCACGGGAGAGCGCACGCATGCGCAGCAGGGACACATATGAGGTGCAAATATGGCAGTGTGCATCGTGATATTTTTCTGACTTTGACAGTCCACCCTTTGGCAGTCAACAATAACTGCCACTTCCTAAAACATTTCAAAAAGAGAAAAATATATGTCAGGGGTTAATACATTTACATGGTTGGGTAGGGGAGGAGAGGAGAAGGTAGGAAAAGGGTATGACCTAGTGAGATAGCAGAAGCATGTGTGTATGAATCCATGTTTGGGGGGTCATGTATCATCGTGCCGTACGTGTTTTAAATCAAGCTTCGAGGTATTGCGAAGTATACATTTGAATTCCTTCTTATCCCGTGGTACGGGTCTGTGGATGGGCTGTCAAACTTTACCGAGCTTTTTTCGGATTTTGGTTGTAACAAAAATGGGGAGCACATTTTAGTTGATGATACATGAATGGGGGAATATGTGATTGCTGATATCTGTGCCTGTATTCCCTATACTATGTGTGTAATTACCTGAAGGTTGTAGAGATGAAGAAAATACATAATTACGGTAAATGCAGTGGTATTCTATGTCAGGTTAATGAACATTCGTCGATTGAGGTCTTGTTTGGTGTCTGTTGAATGCAGTCTTCTTTGTGCTTTTGCCCATAAGGTGCGAGCAAAAAGCTTTGTCAATGTCCATAGATTTACAAAAGTGTTGGGCTAGCGTAATTTTAAAATTTCTAGGGAAACTGGGGATCTATGGCATAGTTCATCAAAAATCTGTGTATAAGGTTGTCAAAACTTCTTCTTTAATCCATCTGTTGTCTGTATATCGGCTCATCAAATTCCTCGTCCAAGTGGGTCTTTTTACCTCAGAGGAAAACGGAAAAACAGATGAAAGAAACGGACCGTAGAAATCGCATTACAATTTCCTCACTCCTTAAACTCATCACCCTGGTACTTCGTTTGCACTTCGTTAAAGCCTGACCGCATCTAAATATCAAGCCAATCGTTATGATAACACCTAAGATACATAGGAGAAACTTCCCTACATCCATTATAACTCCTTGAGCCCATTCTCCTAAACCGGAGAACCAATTTCGCGGGTTCAACCATGACACCCAACTAGTCAGCTCATTACTCACAGCAGCAAGGGTGAGATTGTGTCTCCTGCGAAATTCCCACTTCAATTGGAGAATATCGTCCATCTTTTGGTCTATGACCTCGACCGGGTCCTCGGTACTATTCGTTATATATGTGCAGCATTTCACGCCGTACTGTGTTGCCAGTGTGACACAATATCCACCTGTTACTGCTGTGAGATAATTGAGAATCATTCTATGCTGAACTAGTTCTGTTTTATAAGCTTGAAGTTCTCTTCCAGTATACCTAAATGTGTCATCATACATTTCTGTGATATTGTCTAACAAATTTGCGAGCGCAGATATGTATTTATAATTCAACACTCCTCTGGCGGTGCGAGTGAGGTCTAACGCAAGTAGAAACTGAATCCCGGTTGATTCATGGATCATGTCAGAGGCCGGGTGCTCTGTTCTTTCTATCAGGTGCCGTTTAACTACGTGCTCGTAATGGGTGTGAGTATAAGGAGTTTGGGCAACACGGTGTATGTCTTTCATTTTGGCATGTGATACAGTCATTACCTCAAGCAATACTTTTCCAATATAACACAATCCTTCAGAGTTTGGGGCAAGCCACTTATACTGAAACAACAAGAGAGGCTGCGCTGTGTGTCAGTAGTTAAGTACAAAAAGAGCAAACGTGTACTATAAAGGTATTAAATTTATTAAAAATGACATGTGGTTAATAAAACAAACTTAAAATAAAAGCACACCTGTATCTGTCTCAAAGGTATATGGAGTAGTGATAACTGGTATATGGTATATGGCAATAAAGGTCCAATATAAAGTTCAGAAAAAAGAAACTCAATGCGGTGCAGTCCCAGAGAAATGGTTACCTCGTATATGTCACCCGGCAGATGGTGATGTGTGTGTATAGTACCTCTCCGATTGGGCTGGTATAAATTTCGGCCGAGCGTCCCCGGCCAAAACAATCCTGCTTTGCCCAAATTGTTGCACAGCGGAGGGACGATATCTAGTAGACAGCCTGTCAGTAGTCACTCGTCGCGGTGAGGAGATGGTATAAGCTTGCGGCTGGATGGAAGCAAAGTCCGGTAATGCTCACCAGTTGCAGTGGTGAGATGGACGGCAGCCTGTACGGTGACGAGCCGGTAATAGGCTGAAATTGGAAACCAAGGAGGGTTTGCACGGCAGTGTAACACCTTGGACCAGGTGTGCTAGTTTGGAGGCGGAGCCACTTATACGCCTTCCTCCCGCATATGAAATATGCATCATCGGGGAGAACATATGGGACGGAGTAGGACATAACCATATTACACATTTTCCATGTGAAATCTCCTAACCCTAATTCTCCCATCTGTCTAGTACACGTATCAGCTTGTACGATATGTGCACAGTATCCTGGTGATACCTCTCCAACTCTCGTAATCCTACTTCCTAGGGTATACCTATACCGGAAAGATTTTCCTCTACTGGCTATGTGGCGTATAAGCTCTGTATCTGTCGGCATTCTATCTGCTCTATATGAAAAGGTCATGGTTTGGTTACTCCATGACACTTCCCAATTTCCCGGCTTTCGGGGATTGGAAATGTTAAAACATATGAGGGATCTATCCACATGATATTGGTGGAGCTTCAAACTAGGAGGACTGGAGATATTAAACCTCCTGTCCACCGGTCTCCCACCACTTAGCTCAAGTACCTCCCCTATCGTTAAAGGAAATGGTACTAGTCCTGATTTGCTATGACCTTGAGGTACTTGAGAGCATACCCAACAATCTGTTTGATTTAACACGCTACCCACTAAGGAGTGATAGTCACTCAAGGGATGCCGGTCCATGTGGATATTAAAACTGGATTGGCATTTCTTAATGCACCCATCCTCGACTACGTTGTCACAGAGCCTACAGATACAGTTTTCTTCAGCTAACAATCCTTCACAATTCCTTCTATTGTCAATGCTATCGGATCGTTTTCTGATACTCGCCTTTGCTTGTTGATTATGTTGTTCTCGGAAAACTACGCCTCCATCTCTGTCATCAGAACCCATTCCAGAATCTCTCTCGACCTCCATGGTACTCTCGCCGGAACAGACTGCTCTGGTCAACATCATGGTCAACAGGAAAATCCGGATCACAGTCTCTTGGGGCAAGTCCATCTTATAGGAGGAAACGAAGAAGAATGAGAAGGGGGGGGAAATAATTTGAGGGAGAGGGGATGGGAAGTTGGAGAAAAACAATAAAAGGGAACAGGGAATCGACAACTGCTTTTGATCTTGTGATTTTCAATGCTCAGGTGCCGCCTCAGTCCTCCTGGAACAGACACTCCAGTGATACAACGTCCTCTACCGTCTGTTCCTTATCACGGGACCTCTCTGGATCAGCAACCTTCTTACAATGGGACGAATGAACCCAAGTCTCTCTCTCGGCAACTTTCAATGCTGTAGTGCTAGTCAATAAGACTTGGTATGGTCCTTCCCATCTGTCAATAAGGCAACCTGAGCGTAGAAAATTTCGTATCATTACATACTCCCCAGGTTCAATGTCATGACAATTACTATCTGGTAAATCAGGAATCACCAACTTCAAATTATTATTTTGATTCCTTAGCTGTTTACTCATATTAACCAGGTACTTTACAGTCACTTCATTGTTACACTTCAAATCATCCTGAGGGTTAATCATAACATGCGGTTGTCGACCAAACAAGATTTCAAAAGGGGACAGATTAAGAGGGGACCTGGGAGTGGTTCTGATGCTGTACAGTACAATGGGTAAAGCTTCTGGCCATGTCAATCCTGTTTCTGCCATAACTTTGCTCAAATTATTTTTAATAGTGCTATTCACTCTTTCCACCTTCGCACTCGCCTGTGGACGGTATGGAGTGTGCAGCTTGCTATCAATTCCCATCAACTTACACATTCCTTGAAAGACATCACCTGTAAAATGGGTACCCCTATCACTTTCGATAATTCTAGGGATACCATATCTACATACAAATTCCTGCACAATTTTCTTAGCAGTAAACATAGCGGTATTTGTGGCCGCCGGGAATGCTTCAACCCAATTTGAGAACACATCTATACAAACAAGTACATATTTCAAATTTCGACAAGGGGGTAATTGAATGAAGTCAATCTGTATTGCCTGGAAAGGACCGCCTGCAGGTGGGATATGAGATGGTTCTGTTGGTATTGCCTTTCCGATATTCTTTCTCAAACAGGTAAGGCATGACATTGCTCTCTTACTTGCATGAGATGAAAATCCTGGGGCGCACCAATATGCTCTTACCAACTTGCACTTTCCTTCCTTGCCCAGATGAGTCAGCCCGTGAGCTGCCTCAGCTAAACATGGAAGATATGCTCTGGCGGCCACCGGTTTACCTTGTCCATCCGTCCAGAGTCCTGAGGACTCCTGGCCATATCCCTTCGCCTTCCAGACTGCCTTTTCCTGTGTGGAACACAAATTTTGCATTTCACACAACTTCTGTGTGTTGATGGTATTAAATACCATCAGTTGTGTGGTGTCTGTCTGTCTGGGGGTACCAGCTGCTAACTTAGCTGCTTCGTCTGCTCGGCTGTTACCAAGTGATACTGGGTCCTGGCTATATGTGTGTGCTTTACACTTGATAACAGCCACTCTGTCGGGTTCCTGTATCGCTGTTAGAAGCCTTTTGATGTGAGCTGCATGCGCTACCGGTGTACCAGCTGCCGTCATGAAATTTCTGAGGCGCCATAGGGCTCCGAAATCATGGACTACCCCGAATGCGTATCTAGAGTCGGTGTAGATATTGGCTGATTTGCCCTTAGCCAATTCACATGCTCTGGTTAGGGCGACCAGTTCAGCAACCTGGGCTGAGTGAGGTGGGCCTAGCGGTTCCGCTTCTATGGTGCCTTGGTCATCTACGACTGCGTATCCAGTACACAAGTCTCCCGAGTCTGACTGTCTGTGACAACTACCGTCCGTGTAGAAAGTTAGATCTACATTTTCCAGCGGGTTGTCACTGATGTCAGGCCTTGCGGTAAAATTTTGGGTCAAATATTCCATACAATCATGTGTGTCCTTCTGTGTGTTAAATTCTCCTTCCCCACCACTCTCATCCTCCACCCTTTGTGCCTGTCCAGGCACACCTGGGAGATATGTTGCAGGATTTAATGCACTGCATCTCCTTATGGTGATGTTTACGGGGGCCATTAGTGCCAATTCCCATCTTGTAAACCGCGCTGATGAGACGTGCCTGGTTTGGGCAGAATTTAGCAAGGCTGACACTGCATGTGGTGTATGAATTGTGAGGTTGTGACCTAGCACTACATCTTCGCTTTTCGTTACTAGCAATGCTATCGCAGCGACGCTTCGCAAGCATGTGGGGAGGGATCGCGCTACCGTGTCTAGCTGAGCGCTGTAGTATGCTACTGGCCTGCTGGCATCACCGTGCTTTTGGGTTAAGACGCCTGCCGCGCAACCAGCACTCTCTGTTCCGTACAGCTCAAAGGGTTTCCCATAGTCTGGCATACCTAATGCTGGTGCCTGCGTTAGGCACTGTTTAAGTCTCTCAAATGCCATCTCGGACTCGTCTGTATGCGAAATCCGATCAGGTTTGTTTGAGGAGACCATCTCCTGCAGAGGTAACGCTAGAATGGAAAACCCTGGGATCCAGTTACGGCAATACCCACACATTCCTAAAAATGTTCTGATCTGTTGCTGGGTTTTTGGCAGAGTCATGTCTCTAATTGCTGGAATTCTATCAGTGGTCAGGTGTCTCAGTCCTTGTGTTAGACAGTGTCCCAAATATTTTACCTTAGTTTGGCATAATTGCAACTTGTCTTTGGAAACCTTGTGTCCTGTGTCTGAAAGATGAAACAGGAGCTGTTTCGTATCCTTCAGGGATGCTTCCAATGAATCAGAACACAGTAGTAGATCATCCACGTACTGTATTAATACTGATCCACTCTCTGGTTGGAAAGACTGTAAACAATCATGCAAAGCCTGGGAAAATATACTTGGACTGTCTATGAAACCTTGTGGTAATCGAGTCCATGTGTATTGGACTCCTCTGTATGTGAATGCAAACAAATATTGGCTGTCAGGGTGCAGAGGTACCGAAAAGAAAGCGGAGCAGAGGTCAATAACAGTGAAAAATTTTGCAGTGGGAGGGATTTGCATAAGGATGACAGCTGGATTTGGCACTACGGGGAACTGACTCTCAACTATTTTGTTGATCCCCCTTAGATCCTGCACTAGCCGGTAACCCCTCCCCCCACTCTTTTTCACAGGGAAGATGGGACTATTGGCAGTGCTGGACGTTCTTACCAGAATACCCTGTTGTAGCAAGCGCTCTATTACGGGATACACTCCTAACTCCACCTCTGGCTTCAGAGGGTACTGTGGGATTTTTGGAGCTATCCTACCATCTTTTACTTGTACAACTACTGGAGCTACGTTTGCCATTAATCCAGTGTCCTGTCCATCTTTAGTCCAAAGTGACTCTGGTATCTGGGATGTCATTTCTTCTACTTGGGATGGAGTCCTATTTGTCATAATGGTATGTGACATTAATTTTGATGGGGAGTCTAACATGTCTCGCACTTCCTGAGCGTGATTCTCAGGTATGTCCAAGAATACACCTTCAGGAGTACAATAAATGACGCACCCCATTTTACACAATAAGTCTCTTCCCAGGAGATTAGTCGGTGCCGATGCAGCCAGCAAAAAGGAATGCTTGGTATGTAAAGGCCCTACTGTAATCTCGGCTGGTTTGCTAACAGGGTAGTGCTGGACTACTCCCGTTACCCCTATGGCTGGAATTGTCTTACCAGTGGTTCTCATGCCCACTGTCGAATTTATCACTGATTTGGCCGCCCCTGTGTCTACAAGAAAGTTTAATGATTTACCAGCTACATTGATTGCAATTTCAGGTTCACTCCCAAGGCTTGCAATCAATTTTACTGGCTGCAGATTACAGGTATGGCCACACCCCTATTGGGTATGGTGACCTCCCTGAATCCCGCTGGCAGCAACTACTTGTGAAGGGGTTAAATGGGAACTGCCAGGAGTTTGCCAGTCTCTGTTCGGGGGGTATCTTTTTGTTTCTCCTGCATGTGGCTCATAACTCCGTCTCTGCGGACCTTGCTCCCAATGTCGTGTGTCGTGTCGTTGTCTAGGGGGTTGGTAAGATCTTTGCGAATTTTTCGCTCTACAGTCTCGTGCTATGTGTCCCTGTTTATGACAAAAATAACATGTTACCACATTTGACTTACCCACAGGGTTTGGTGATATAAACACAGGCTGTTTTGTGGTCAGGGCCTGTATACTTACTGACATTAACTTATCACCTTGCGACTCCCTGTGTCTGGTGATATTCCGGTCGTGATCAATAGCAGCCTCTCTCAAAGTAGCCACTGACAGACCTCGCCAACATGGTTGCGTGGTCTGTACCCTTGTCTTTAATGCTTCTTTTAAACCATCCATTAGCACAGATACTGCTACTTCTTGATGGTTTGCATTGGTCCTAATGTCCTCTATGCCAGTGTACTTTGCCATTTCTAATAATGCCCGGTGAAAATAATCAGCAGCTGTTTCTGTCTCTTTTTGTTTAATGGAAAAAATTCTATTCCATTTGGCTACAGCTGGGAAATACTCCTTTAACTGTAAATTTATTCTTTTTACGTTATCTTTGTTGTACACATCTGTAAGAGGTACATCCAGATCCAATCCACAGTCAGCTAAAAATTGAGCTGAGTCGACATTGGAGGGTAAACATGCCCTCAGCAATATCTGCCAGTCTTTGTTATTGGGCTCTAAAGTGTTTCCTAGGTCTCTGATGTATTTTTGGCTAGCAACTAAGTCTTTTCTGGGGTCAGGGAATTCAGACACTATGGTCCTTAATTCCATTCTGGAAAATGGGCTATACATGGCAATGTTCCTGATAGGAGTGACTCCTGATGTGTCAGTTTTCCCATTTGGAACAGCTATTACCCTAACAGGATTAAGTCTACTAACATCATTCTGTGTAGATTCTACAGCCTGTGGTGAAATGGTTTCAGCATAGTGTAAGGTGCCGTACTTACCCGTTGATACGACCTCACCTGTCCCTCCGCTAGGGGGCTTTGTTACTAATCTTATGGGTTGGGCCGTGCCTACTGTCGTTTCTGATATAGTGGCTGCTAGAGAGAGCGCCGATATTGTTGCCGATTCGTCCTCTTGATCACACTCCTGGAGAAAGTTCAAAACAGGGTACAACTTGCACGGGTTAATACTTGCATTGGTTAACTTATTAACATTATCCTTAACATTTATACAGTTGCTAAGTGCCTGTTTGTTACCCCCTGATGCGTCATTCTCCGCAACCAATTTCTCTCCTGATATGTATGGTGGCGGCGGGGCCGTGGCTATCAGTTTCCTGATAGGGCCAGATCCCGCCGCCAGAGCCAATCCTCTCTGTATTTCACCCTCCTGTTGCCATAGCTGCAAATAATCATAATGTTGGATTCGTCTCTTTGTTGATTTAATGAGACATATCCTCCTCCTTAAATTCATTAACACTTCTAGGCTGAAGCTACCTACTCTTGGGAATTTCTCCCCGTCATGTACTGTCATTCTCTCCCATTCATCACATAAAATTTCTGTATGTAAACCATATTTTTCACACATTACATACCTTGCCGACCCGACTGGTCGGTTTACTGAATCAACCCGAACCGAGGTTGATCGCCCCCTTCCTGAACAACTGGCCCCCATAATTTGCAGGTGTTGCTTGCTCTACCTCTGACCTTTATCTCAGGGTCTTCAGCGAACCCTTACAAAAAACCAAAATATTAAAAGATAGGTTGACGGTGAAGTTTACCGAGCACCTCACTCACTCGCCCACGCCGACCAATACGCCCACACACTGATATAGCGCTGGCGTACTCGACCCAGGGCCCCTATGAACCTCTATTTACTGGAACATGCGAGAGATATCCGAAGAACACTTACTCTTTCCAGTAACTATTGGTTGTTGGACAATTCCTGAGTGACCAGCGAACTTCCCTTCAGAAAATAAAAAATTACACAAATCACGTCAGAATGTACAAATAGTTTTATGACCGGGTTTGTACACAAATGGTACTGGTCAGACTAACTTAATGCACACAATTACGTGCGGTACAATCATTCAGCACATAAGCAACTAATCTTATGTACGGAGCGACAAGTGGAATCGACATTCAGCAGCTGCGAATTCCTTCAGCCTGAGCTTTTTATGGCCTATATGGGTGTCGCACCAACCCTTCTTGGTGTTGTGCCTTGTCTCTATAGCGGACTTCCTTGTCTGCTGTACTTGGACCTCCTGGTCTGTTATGCGACCTCCTGGTCTGTTACAGTATGACCTCCTGGTCTGCTACACTCTAATGCTCAAATTTTATGTTTAACCAGAGATGCCTCCCTAGCCACCACGTATGTCACTTACACGTATGTACTTCACGAGAACTCGATGATTTCTGTGGTTCAATCCCCAAAATTGTAAAAACAAACACTCACTCACCACATACACACTTTTGTTTCTATTTCTATTTCTGCGCAGAAATTTTTCTTTAGACCAGATGTGTTGTAAATTTGGAGAAGGATCTGTTAATTTAAATTTCGGATTTAAAATAGATTTGCGCTATTTATCGCCTGTTGCGCTATTTATCGCTTGTTGCGCTATTTATCGCCTGTTGCGCTATTTATCGCTTATTGCGCTATTTATCGCTTATTGTGCTATTTAAAAATCAACACTATCGTGTGATTTGAGTTACGTGGGCGTACCCAGACGCTCCGTTGCGTAATTTACGCTACGTGCGTCGGCCTTTGCGTACGCGAGTCTCAGCCTTTTGTTAGAGACACGTGTATACAAAACCAATGTCCACCGTAACACAACTAACACGTTTTATCAATGTAGATGATCCTCGATCGTCTACCGTGCAACACACCAATCTCTCCTTTTACCTTTAGGTAGAGCTGCGTGTGTGCTTTACACTTTATCCCTTAACGCATTACTTTTACACTTTAACTATGAAATAGCGACAAATCTCTCTTAGCACGTTTTATCAATTATAAAATGGCAAACAGGAGAGTGATATATGAAAATACACGAATGAAAAAGAAATGCAGATATGCGTGTGTGCGTACGCAAGATAGAAATAAACAGTTTTAAAAGACACTAGTGTGTTGTTCTTACCTCCGGTTCCCGGATTCCTTCAGCACCCTTTACTAAGCGAAACAGACGCTTAACCCGTCAGCACTGCGAAGAATATGATCTCCCACCCTTTGCTGATGGATAATGTCTGCTGAAATTACCTAGCAGAGATATGTGAAGGACAGGACGAGCCGCCAATTGATAAAGCTAAATATTTATCTTATTTAAAACCCTTTGTGAGGTCTAAGAACACTGTACGCTATTTGCGTATGGAGTACCGTAAGGGTACGCTCGTTGCGTAACAATCGCTTAGCCGTGGTCGAGACGCTCAAGCGTCACGTTCGCTCACGGCCAAGAGATCACAGGCAGGCACGCTATTGGCTGCTGACTAACGTAATGGTTCGCTATAGCGTAACGGACGCTGTATCGGGAGCGGGCTGCTCGAGCGATACAGACGCTCACGAGAATACGCTGTTGGTATCGGGCACACTTATAGGTGAGCGACTACCGTAATGCTACGCTATCAGCGTAGCGGACGCTCGAGACCACGAGGAGATCACGAGCGGCGCCGACGCTCACAATGTTAAACCTTTATGTCTAAACCACAAACAATGTAATTTGCTGTAAAACCTTAGTGTAGAGATAGGGTGTAAATGCAACACTGTATAACCTTATTAACTCAAAAGCTGTTCGAGCGTCACCGACGCTCTGAGAATACTTAACACTATAAGAAATACACAAATACCGTGCTTAGGGTCCAACGCCTAATATATATATTATGAATGTTATACTTGCAAAAGAATTAACACAATACAAGTCATACACTACAATATAACATAGACTAACTAACCAGGTAACTACACAGTAAATACAATACAAGTACGTTTAAGAGAAAATGAGAGAAAGAGAAGAGCGAGAGAGAAAGATATGGCCCATAATAACAAGAAAAGACAATATGATTACGGAGAAAACTTACGCACAAAGGAAACGATCGCATGCGCCTCTGGACATCCAGCTCCCGATTTTCAGCAATGATAACCGATGAAGAGTGAGTGCTGGATGTGATCGGCCTGTCTATTTATGCCCCACACACAATACAATTCAATGGTCCCTACAATCTCATTGTTCATTGGACACAGGAATTCGTCTTTGCATTATAACAAAAGGTCATAGGTTGATTCATACAGGTGGGCTGTGACTATTTCCAACAGCTCAGGTGGGAGGGAAACTGGGTTTCCCGCCGCATGGATAAGTAAGTGCAAATACAGTAAATGTTCATAAACTTCTTATGTCCATAACTATTCGCACGAGCGATTGATCCGCTTCAAACCAACACCGGAATATTGCTAATTAAATACTCTTCCGATGGATACTAAACACCACTGTATTACTCCTGTCTGACCCTTCGTATCAAACAATGAGGGATCTCTCTGTCCAGGAACATACTACATTAACTAAACTTTCAGAATCTATCAAAGGGACCATAATCTACAAAATGCATTATATGGTGAAAATATGTAACGAAAGAGTTGCCCGCTAGACGCACACAATCTCTACCGTAAATGCGCATACCGTGCGCCTGCGGGTGCCCGCAACAGCGAGTATGCGCACGCACGGGAGAGCGCACGCATGCGCAGCAGGGACACATATGAGGTGCAAATATGGCAGTGTGCATCGTGATATTTTTCTGACTTTGACAGCTTACATGATTCTCCGCCCAGCGAAGAATTCTGGTGGCTTCCGCCATCGCCACTCTGCTCCTTGTGCCGCCTTGGCGGTTTACATGAACTACTGCGGTGACGTTGTCTGACTGGATCAGAACTGGTTGGTCGCGAAGTAAGGTCTCCGCTTGACATAGGGCGTTGTATATGGCCCTTAGCTCCAGGATGTTGATGTGAAGACAAGTCTCCTGACTTGACCAAAGACCTTGGAAATTTCTTCCCTGTGTGGCTGCTCCCCAACCTCGGAGGCTCGCGTTCGTGGTCACCAGGATCCAGTCCTGAATGCCGAACCTGCGGCCCTCTAGAAGGTGAGCACTCTGCAGCCACCACAGGAGAGATACCCTGGCCCTGGGGGACAGGGTGATCAACTGATGAATCTGTAGATGTGACCCGGACCACTTGTCCAGTAGGTCCCATTGCAAGATCCTCGCATGGAACCTGCCAAAGGGAATGGCCTCGTATGATGCCACCATCATTCCCAGGACTCGAGTGCAGTGATGCACTGACACCTGTTTTGGTTTCAATAGGTTCCTGACCAGAGTCATGAGTTCCTGGGCCTTTTCTATCGGAAGATAACCCCTTTTCTGGTCCGTATCCAGAATAATGCCCAAGCAAAGTCAGACGAGTCGTAGGAACCAACTGCGACTTCGGGATATTGAGAATCCAGCCGTGTTGCTGTAACACCTTCAGTGAAAGTTATACGCTGTTCAGCAACTGCTCTCTTGATCTCGCTTTTATGAGGAGATCGTTCAAGTACGGGATAATTGTGACACCTTGCTTTCGCAGGAGCACCATAATTTCCGTCATTACCTTGGTGAAAATTCTCGGAGAAAATTCTGGAGAGACCAAACGGCAACGTCTGAAATTGGTAATGACAATACTGTACCGCAAATCTTAGGTACGCCTGATGAGGTGGATAAATGAGTACATGAAGGTCCAGAGATATCATAAAATCCCCCCCTTCTAGGCTGGCGATGACCGCTCTTAGCGATTCCATCTTGAACTTGAACCTTTTCAAGTATAGGTTCAGGGATTTTAAATTTAATATGGGTCTGACCAAACCGTCCGGTTTTGGGACTACAAACAGGGTCGAATAATTTCCCTTTCCTTGTTGAAGCAGGGGAACCTTGACCACCACCTGTTGAAGATACAATTTGTGAATTGCATTTAACACTATCTCCCTTTCCTGGGGAGAAGATGGTAGGGCCGATTTGAAAAACCGGCGAGGAGGCACCTCTTCGAATTTCAGCTTGTAACCCTGAGAAACAATTTCTATTGCCTAGGGATCCACCTGCGAATGAACCCAGATGTGGCTGAAAACTCGAAGACGTGCCCCCAACTGGGCGGACTCCTTTAGCGGAGCCCCAGCGTCATGCGGTGGATTTTGTAGAGGCCGGGGAGGACTTCTGTTCCTGGGAACTAGCTGTGTTGTGCAGCTTCTTCCCTCTGCCCTTACCTCTGGCAAGAAAGGACGCACCTCGTACTTTCTTGTTTCTCTGTGATCGAAAGGACTGCATTTGATAATGTGGTGCTTTCTTAGGCTGTGAGGGAATATAAGGCAAAAAATTTGATTTACCAGCTGTAGCTGTGAAGACTAGGTCCGAGAGACCTTCCCCAAACAATTCCTCACCCCTGTAAGGTAAAACCTCCATATGCCTTTTTGAGTCGGCATCACCTGTCCATTGCCGGGTCCATAGGACTCGTCTAGCAGAAATCGACATAGCGTTTATTCTAGAACCCAGTAGACTAATGTCACTTTGAGCATCTCTCATATATAGGACAGCATCTTTTATATGCCCTATGGTCAATAACATAGCATCCTTATCTAGGGTCTCAATCTCTGCTGATAAGGTATCTGTCCATGCTGCCACCGCGCTACAACCCCGGCCGACGCAATTGCCGGTCTGAGTAAGGTACCAGAATGTGTGTAAATGGACTTTAGGGTAACCTCCTGCTTGCGGTCAGCATGGTCCCTGATGGTAGCCGTATCCTGGGATGGCAGCGCTACCTTTTTGGATAAGCGTGTCAATGCTTTATCCACCCTAGGGGAGGATTCCCACCGTATCCTGTCCATTGGCGGGAAAGGATACGCCATAAGAATCCTTTTGGGAATCTGCAGCTTTTTGTCTGGAGATTCCCAAGCTTTTTCACATAATTCGTTCAACTCATGTGAGGGGGGAAAGGTTATCTCAGGTTTCTTTCCCTTATACATGTGTACCCTTGTGTCAGGGACAGGGGACTCTGTGATGTGCAAAACATCTTTTATTGCAATAATCATATATCGAATACATTTAGCCAATTTTGGCTGTAACTTTGCATCATCGTAGTCGACACTGGAGTCAGAATCCGTGTCGGTATCTGTGTCAACTATTTGGGATAGTGGGCGCTTTTGAGACCCCGAAGGTCCCTGCGACATAGGGACAGGCATGGGTTGACTCCCTGACTGTTCCCTAGCTTCAGCTTTGTCTAATCTCTTGTGTAATAAGTTTACATTAGCACATAAAACATTTCACATATCCATTCAGTCAGGTGTCGGCGTTGTCGATGGAGACACCACATTAATTTGCTCCTGCTCCTCTCTAGGAGAGCCTTCTACCTCAGACATGTCGACACACGTGTACCGACACACCATACACTCAGGGAATCCTCTTATCTGAGGACAGTTCCCCAACAAGGCCCTTTGGAGAGACAGAGAGAGAGAGTATGCCAGCACACACCCCAGCGCTATATGACCCAGGAAAAAAACACAATAATTTTATGTTTACCCAGTAGCGCTGTATTTCCATATATATATGCGCCTAATTATGTGCCCCCCTCTTCTTTAAGACCCTCTTTCTACCGTGGTATAAGCAGGGGAGAGTCCGTGGAGCTTCCCCTCAGCGGTGCTGTGGAGAAAATGGTGCTGGTGAGTGCTGAGGGAGAAGCCCCACCCCTTCAGCGACGGGCTTCTGTCCCGCTCAAATATAGTAAAAAAATGGCGGGGGCTCTTATATATATATATATACAGTGCCTAGCTGCATATATATTTATTTTGCCAAAGAGAGGTCTATATTGCTGCCCAGGGCGTCTCCCCTGAGCCCTTCACCCTTACACTGACTGCCGTGTGTGAGGTGTATGGGAGCAATGGAGCACAGCTTTACTGCTGTGCGTTACCTCAGTGAAGATCATGAAGTCTTCCGCCGGCTCTGAAGTCTTCTTTTCTTCTCATACTCACCCGGCTTCTATCTTCCGGTTCTGCGAGGGGGACGGCGGCGCGGCTCTGGGACGGACGGCGAGGGTGAGACCTGCGTACCGATCCCTCTGGAGCTAATGCTGTACAGTAGCCTAAGAAGCAGAGCCTATCAACTCACAGAAGTAGGTGTGCATCTCTCCCCTCCGCCCCTCGATGCAGGGAGTCTGTTGCCAGCAGGCTCCCTGAAAATAAAAAAATCTAACAAATATACTTTCTGTCAGGAAACTCAGGAGAGCTCCCTGAAAAGCACCCAGTCTCCTCTGGGCACAGTAGTAAACTGAGGTCTGGAGGAGGGGCATAGAGGGAGGAGCCAGTGCACACCCAGATCTAAAGTCTTTCTTTAAGTGCCCATGTCTCCTGCGGAGCCCGTCTATCCCCCATGGTCCTTACGGAGTCCCCAGCATCCTCTAGGACGTAAGAGAAAAATTATGCTGGCAGAAAAATCCAATTGAGTGATTAAACAGCTCCAGAGCTGCTCTGTAAGGCAAGTAAAAGGGTGTGGGCCCTGCAGCACTACCTGTAGTTTGCATTGTGCATTGGAAGCCTAGTTTGCTGTCTGTTTCCACTTCTTTTTTCTTGAGCCCCTCCCGTCTATACCCTTGTGCACTATCCTGACTTCTCCTCCCGTCTGCTTACTTTGTGCCTTCCAATGCACAATGCAAACTACAGGTAGTGCTGCAGGGCCCACACCCTTTTACTTGCCTTATAGAGCAGCTCTTGAGCTGTTACAGTGCCCAGCTGCTGCAAGAAATCAGCGTGAATGCTTCAGGGGCTGGGGCATGGCCAACATGAGCCCCACACCGAAGGAGGGTGGAGGTGTTTAATGCGAACTAGGGGTCTCGCACAATGCGAACTACAGGTAGTGCTGCAGGGCCCACACCCTTTTACTTGCCTTACAGAGCAGCTCTGGAGCTGTTACAGTGCCCAGCTGCTGCAAGAAATCAGCTTGAATGCTTCAGGGGCTGGGGCATATCCAACATGAGCCCCACACCGACGGAGGGTGGAGGTGTTTAATGCGAACTAGGGGTCATCCAAGTGCCGCAAAAGGCCGCCATGCCCTGCACGCCCCTTTTCTCTTTTCATATGCAGACGAGGGTTGAAGCCAACTTTGACCCACTGCTTGGATGACATCGCCATATGCAAATCCATCTGCTGCAGGCCTTCCCCCAGGAATGCTTGCACTAGTTGTTGCATTTGGTTTGTTGTTTGGGGGTGCTTCAGTATTAGGCAGCCTTCTGCCCTCCCATGTTCATCTGAAAATATGTGTTCTCTCTGCAGTTGTTGTCCCCAGATGAGAGTTCCCTTGTGCTGCCTCAGTTGAATCTCCTTTACTTGACAGAGATGTGCCTGAGCAGCGGCCCTCCCCAGCCCTATCCCAAATCATACTTATTTTGCATAGGAGATACCATGGTCATGAAGACTGTTCTCCCAGGGTGCGGTTCATTCATTGCATTCTGGGTATGCTGACCCCTGTGATTTCCCCAAATGTGGGAAACTCGACTGCATTATTTAATGCGAACTAGGGGTCATCCAAGCACCGCAAAAGGCCGCCATGCCCTGCATACCCCTTTTCTCTTTTCATAAGCAGACGAGGTTTGAAGCCAACTTTGACCCACTGCTTGGATGACATCACTTGCTGCCTTTCCAATGAAGCAAGTTTAATTTAATAATAGGTGAAAAACCATCCCTACAAAGGTGTTAATCAGATACTTGGCTTTGTGGACACTTTTCAGAGCACAAATTTGTTAGCATAAAAATAAAGCCAGAAAATGAAGAGCTGTTTAATCACTCAATTGGATTTTTCTGCCAGCATATTTCTTTTTCTCTGCAACCCACTGCTAAATTGTGCTTCGTGGCTGTTTTTTTTATAAAATCACTTAATCAAATCTAACTCTGATTACATCAGAGAAGGCCAGGTACCCTACACCATAAGAGGTGGTTTGAAATTTTTACTTGTCTACTTAAAGATCACCAAAATCTGATAACGAGGTCAATTACGTCCCTAGGTGGGATTGAACCACCAACCTTTTGGTTAACAACTGAACACGCTAACTGTTTGCGCCTCAGAGACACTTTGCGAAAGTACATACTGACAAAGGTTAATAAGCATTCATCTAGAACGTTTCCTAGAAAAACTTTAAAAAGTCAATAATCTGGAGAGTTTTTGTAAGATGTTCCTTCCATCAACCAATGAAGAAACACATTGGTACTTTCCCATGATGAGTGAGTGCTTCAGGATCTCTTGCACTTACATGTGCAGCAAAGGACTACAATGGAAGCATGCTGGGCCTATAACCCAGAGGTAGGCAGATTGTAACTGTCCTCTGCTATATGCATTTTTTTTGTTAATTAAAGTAATCCAAAACTGGGATTGATATTTTGGCTCTTTTATTTTTACTTAAAGTACAATAACTTTTACCGTTTTAATTTGTTTTAATAGTATATTGACAGTATTGTTTTCTTTCAAAAATCCACTTAATTTTCTTTACCCTATTATTAAAATGGTAATTGACAAAAACAAACTACATTGTCACCAGAAGAGCAATACAAAATGTACAAGTGATATATTAAAATCATCTTTTCAGCTTGAATTTCAATGATGCATTGAGGTAACGATTTTGTGAGAAACATCTTCACCCTTAAATAAAGATTTTCTTAATTCCCTACCTGTGTGCTAATTAGATATCACCTTGTTTTCACATTAAACAGACTTCCACATGAGAAAGCAGCAAGGATGCAGTGGCTTTAATGTTTCCTGGTGTCAACCTGTATTATTTCAGTAGACATTGAAATGAGGATGCATCTTGCTGCCTTTCCAATGAAGCAAGTTTAATTTAGTAATAGGTTAAAAACCATCCCTACAAAGGTGTTAATCAGAGACTTGGCTTTGTGGACACTTTTCAGAGAACAAATTTGTTAGCATAAAAATAAAGCCAGAAAATGAAGAGCTGTTTAATCACTCAATTGGATTTTTCTGCCAGCATTTTTCTTTTTCTCTGCAACCCACTGCTAAATTGTGCTTCCTAGCTGTTTTTTTTATAAAATCACTTAATCAAATCTAACTCTGATTACATCAGAGAAGGCCAGGTACCCTACACCATAAGAGGGGGTTTGAAATTTTGACTTGTCTACTTAAAGATCACCAAAATCTGATAACAAGGTCAATTTTGTCCCTGGGTGGGATTGAACCACCAACCTTTTGGTTAATAGCCTTATACACTAACTGATTGCGCCACAGCGACACTTTTCAAAAGTACATACTGACAAAGGCTAATAAGCATTCATCTAGAACGTTTCCTAGAAACATTTTAAAAAGTCAATAATGTGGAGAGTTTTTGTAAGATGTTTCTTCCATCAACCAATGAAGAAACACATTGGTACTTTCCTATGATGAGTGAGTGCTTCAGGATCTCTTGCACTTACATGTGCAGCAGAGTACTGTAATGGAAGCATGCTGGGTCCATAACCCAGAGGTAGGCAGATTGAAACTATCCTCTGCTATATGCATTGTTTTTATTAATTAAAGTAATCCAAAACTGGGATTGATATTTTTGCTCTTTTATTTTTACTTAAAGTACAATAACTTTTACCATTTTAATTTGTTTTAATAGTATATTGACAGTATTGTTTTCTTTCAAAAATCCAATTAATTTTCTTTACCCGATTATTAAAATGGTAATTGACAAAAACAAACTACATTGTCACCAGAAGAGCAATACAAAATGTACAAGTGATATATTAAAATCATCTTTCCAGCTTGAATTTCAATGATGCCTTGGTGCAACAATTTTGTGAGAAACATCTTCACCCATAAAGAAAGATTTTCTTAATTCCTTACCTGTGTGCTGATTAGATATCACCTTGTTTTCACATTAAACAGACTTCCCCATGAGGAAGCAGCAAGGATGCAGTGACGTTTATGTTTCCTGGTGTCAACCTGTATTATTTCAGTAGACATTGAAATGAGGATGCATCTTGCTGCCTTTCCAATGAAGCAAGTTTAATTCAGTAATAGGTGAAAAACCATTCCTACAAAGGTGTTAATCAGAGACTTGGCTTTGTGGACACTTTTCAGAGAGCAAATTTGTTAGAATAAACATAAAATCAGAAAATGAAGAGCTGTTTAATCACTCAATTGGACTTTTCTGCCAGCATAATTTTTTTTCTCTGCAACCCACTGCTAAATTGTGCTTCCTAGCTGTTTTTTATAAAATCACTTAATCAAATCTAATTCTGATTACATCAGAGAAGGCCGGGTACCCTACACCTTAAGAGGGGGTTTGAAATTTTGACTTGTCTACTTAAAGATCACCAAAATCTGATAACAAGGTCTATTACGTCCCTCTGTGGGATTGAATCACCAACCTTTAGGTTAATAGCCATACACACTAACTGATTGCGCCACAGCGACACTTTGCAAAAGTACATACTGACAAAGGCTAATAAGCATTCATCTAGAACGTTTCCTAGAAAAACTTTAAAAAGTCAATAATCTGGAGAATTTTTGTAAGAAACACATTGGTACATTCCCATGATGAGTGAGTGCTTCAGGATCTCTTGCACTTACATGGGCTATTAACCAAAAGGTTCCCACCCAGTGATGTAATTGACCTTGTGATCAGATTTTGGTGATCTTTAAGTAGACAAGTCAAAATTTCAAACCCCCTCTTATGGTGTAGGGTACCTGGCCTTCTCTGACGTAATCAGAGTTAGATTTAATTAAGGTGCGCAAGGGCATAGAAGGGAGCGGTTTAAGAAAAGAGAAGTGGAAACAGACAGCAAACTAGGCTGGAGAGAGACCTGAGACAAAGAGATCTGAATTATACTAGAGCCGACCAGGGGAAACACAAATTATGCAGTCAAGTTTCCCACATTTGGGGAAATCGCAGGAGCAGCACACCCAGAGTGCAATGGGTGAGCCTTTCCCTGGGAGAAGCACCTTCATGATCATAGTATCTCACCTGGCAGGTAAGTAGGAGTTGGGCTAGAGCTGGGGAAGGTCGCTGCTCGGGTACCCCCCTGTTAAGTGAAGGAAATCCAACTGAGGCAGCACAAGGGAACTCTCGAAAGAAGAACAAGGCTAGAGGAAGATCTGAGTCAAAGAAATCTGACTTTTACCAGAGCTGACCAGAGGAAAGCACAAACACAGTCCCCCACTACCACCAGGAAACATTAACGCCACTGCATCCTTGCTGCTTTCTCATGTGGAAGTCTATTTAATGTGAAAACAAGGTGATATCTAATTAGCACACAGAAAAGAAAATTAAGTGAATTTTTGAAAGAAAACAATACTGTCAATATACTATTAAAACAAATTAAAATGGTAAAAGTTATTGTACTTTAAGTAAAAATAAAAGAGCAAAAATATCAATCCCAGTTTTGGATTACTTTAATTAACAAAAAAAATGCATATAGCAGAGGATAGTTTCAATCTTTCTACCTCTGGGTTATGGGCCCAGCATGCTTCCATTGCAGTACTCTGCTGCACATGTTAGTGCAAGAGATCCTGAAGCACTCACTCATCATCGGAAAGTACCAATGTGTTTCTTCATTGGTTGATGGCAGAAACATCTTACAAAAACACTCCAGATTATTGACTTTTTAAAGTTTTTCTAGGAAACGTTCTAGATGATTGTTTATTAGCCTTTGTCAGTATGTAGTTTTGCAAAGTGTCGCTGTGGCGCAATCAGTTAGTGTGTATGGCTATTAACCAAAAGGTTGGTGGTTCAATCCCACCTAGGGATGTAATTGACTTTGTTATCAGATTTTGGTGATCTTTAAGTAGACAAGTCAAAATTTCAAACCCCCTGTTATGGTGTTAGGTATTTAGACTTCTCTGATGTAATCAGAGTTAGATTTGATTCAGTGATTTTATAAAAACAGCTAGGAAGCACAATTTAGCAGTGGGTTGCAGAGAAAAAGAAATATGCTGGCAAAAAAATCCAATTGAGTGATTAAACAGCTCTTGGATGGTTTTTCACCTATTACTAAATTAAACTTGCTTCATTGGAAAGGCAGCAAGATGCATCCTCATTTCAATATCTACTGAAATAATACAGGTTGACACCAGGAAACATTAACGCCACTGCATCCTTGCTGCTTTCTCATGTGGAAGTCTGTTTAATGTGAAAACAAGGTGATATCTAATTAGCACACAGGTAAGGAATTAAGAAAATCTTTATTAAAGGGTGAAGATGTTTCTCACAAAATCGTTGCCCCAATGCATCATTGAAATTCAAGCTGGAAAGATGATTTTAATATATCACTTGTACATTTTGTATTGCTCTTCTGGTGACAATGTAGTTTGTTTTTGTTAATTACCATTTTAATAATCGGGTAAAGAAAATTAATTGGATTTTTGAAAGAAAACAATACTGTCAATATACTATTAAAACAAATTAAAATGGTAAAAGTTATTGTACTTTAAGTAAAAATAAAAGAGCAAAAATATCAATCCCAGTTTTGGATTACTTTAATTAACAAAAAAAAATGCATATAGCAGAGGATAGTTTCAATCTGCCTACCTCTGGGTTATGGACCCAGCATGCTTCCATTACAGTACTCTGCTGCACATGTAAGTGCAAGAGGTCCTGAAGCACTCACTTATCATGGGAAAGTTCCAATGTGTTTCTTCATTGGTTGATGGAAGAAACATCTTACAAAAACTCTCCACATTATTGACTTTTTAAAATGTTTCTAGGAAACGTTCTAGATGAATGCTTATTAGCCTTTGTCAGTATGTACTTTCGCAAAGTGTCGCTGTGGCGCAATCAGTCTGTGTGTATGGTTATTAACCAAAAGGTTGGTGGTTCAATCCCACCCAGGGACGTAATTGACCTTGTTATCAGATTTTGGTGATCTTTAAGTAGACAAGTCAAAATTTCAAACCCCCTGTTATGGTGTAGGGTACCTGGCCTTCTCTGATGTAATCAGAGTTAGATTTGATTCAGTGATTTTATAAAAACAGCTAGGAAGCACAATTTAGCAGTGAGTTGCAGAGAAAAAGAAATATGCTGGCAAAAAAATCCAATTGAGTGATTAAACAGCTCTTCATTTTCTGGCTTTATTTTTATGCTAACAAATTTGTTCTCTGAAAAGTGTCCACAAAGCCAAGTCTCTGATTAACACCTTTGTAGGGATGGTTTTTCACCTATTACTAAATTAAACTTGCTTCATTGGAAAGGCAGCAAGATGCATCCTCATTTCAATATCTACTGAAATAATACAGGTTTACACCAGGAAACATTAATGCCACTGCATCCTTGCTGCTTTCTCATGTGGAAGTCTGTTTAATGTGAAAACAAGGTGATATCTAATTAGCACACAGGTAAGGAATTAAGAAAATCTTTATTTAAGGGTGAAGATGTTTCTCACAAAATCGTTGCCCCAATGCATCATTGAAATTCAAGCTGGAAAGATGATTTTAATATATCACTTGTACATTTTGTATTGCTCTTCTGGTGACAATGTAGTTTGTTTTTGTCAATTACCATTATAATAATAGGGTAAAGAAAATTAATTGGATTTTTGAAAGAAAACAATACTGTCTATATACTATTAAAACAAATTAAAATGGTAAAAGTTATTGTACTTTAAGTAAAAATAAAAGAGCAAAAATATCAATCCCAGTTTTGGATTACTTTAATTAACAATAAAAAATGCATATAGCAGAGGATAGTTTCAATCTGCCTACCTCTGGGTTATGGGCCCAGCATGTTTCCAATGCAGTACTCTGCTGCACATGTAAGTGCAAGAGATCCTGAAGCACTCACTCATCATGGGAAAGTACCAATGTGTTTCTTCGTTGGTTGATGGAAGAAACATCTTACAAAAACTCTCCAGATTATTGACTTTTTAAAGTTTTTCTAGGAAACGTTCTAGATGAATGCTTATTAGCCTTTGTCAGTATGGAAGTTTGCAAAGTGTCTCTGTGGCGCAATCGGTTAGTGTGTTTGGTTGTTAATCAAAGGGTTGGTGGTTCAATCCCACCCAGGGATGTAATTGACCTTGTTATCAGATTTTGGTGATCTTTAAGTAGACTAGTCAAAATTTCAAACCCCCTCTTATGGTGTAGGGTACCTGGCCTTCTCTGATGTAATCAGAGTTAGATTTGATTAAGTGATTTTATAAAAAAACAGCTAGGAAGCACAATTTAGCAGTGGGTTGCAGAGAAAAAGAAAAATGCTGGCAGAAAAATCCAATTGAGTGATTAAACAGCTCTTCATTTTCTGGCTTTATTTTTATGATAACAAATTTGTTCTCTGAAAAGTGTCCACAAAGCCAAGTATCTGATTAACATCTTTGTAGGGATGGTTTTTCACCTATTACTAAATTAAACTTGCTTCATTGGAAAGGCAGCAAGATGCATCCTCATTTCAATATCTACGGAAATAATACAGGTTGACACCAGGAAACATTAACGCCACTGCATCTTTGCTGTTTTCTCATGTGAAAGTCTGTTTAATATGAAAACAAGGTGATATCTAATTAGCACACAGGTAAGGAATTAAGAAAATATTTATTTAAGGGTGAAGATGTTTCTCACAAAATCGTTGCCCCAATGCATCATTGAAATTCAAGCTGGAAAGATGATTTTAATATATCACTTGTACATTTTGTATTGCTCTTCTGGTGACAATGTAGTTTGTTTTTGTCAATTACCATTTTAATAATCGGGTAAAGAAAATTAAGTGGATTTTTGAAAGAAAACAATACTGTCAATATACTATTAAAACAAATTAAAATGGTAAAAGTTATTGTACTTTAAGTAAAAATAAAAGAGCAAAAATATCAATCCCAGTTTTGGATTACTTTAATTAACAAAAAAAAAATGCATATAGCAGAGGATAGTTTCAATCTGCCTACCTCTGGGTTATGGACCCAGCATGCTTCCATTACAGTACTCTGCTGCACATGTAAGTGCAAAAGATCCTGAAGCACTCACTCATCATGGGAAAGTACCAATGTGTTTCTTCATTGGTTGATGGAAGAAACATCTTACAAAAACTCTCCACATTATTGACTTTTTAAAATGTTTCTAGGAATCGTTCTAGATGAATGCTTATTAGCCTTTGTCAGTATGTACTTTTGCAAAGTGTTGCTGTGGCGCAATCAGTTAGTGTGTAAGGCTATTAACCAAAAGGTTGGTGGTTCAATCCCACCCAGGGACTTAATTGACCTTGTTATCAGATTTTGGTGATCTTTAAGTAGACAAGTCAAAATTTCAAACCCCCTGTTATGGTGTAGGGTACCTGGCCTTCTCTGATGTAGTTAGATTTGATTCAGTGATTTTATAAAAACAGCTAGGAAGCACAATTTAGCAGTGGGTTGCAGAGAAAAATAAAAATGCTGGCAGAAAAATCCAATTGAGTGATTAAACAGCTCTTCATTTTCTGGCTTTATTTTTATGCTAACTAATTTGTTCTCTGAAAAGTGTCCACAAAGCCAAGTATCTGATTAACATATTTGTAGGGATGGTTTTTCATCTATTACTAAATTAAACTTGCTTCATTGGAAAGGCAGCAAGATGCATCCTCATTTCAATATCTACTGAAATAATACAGGTTGACACCAGGAAACATTAACGCCACTGCATCCTTGCTGCTTTCTCATGTGGAAGTCTGTTTAATGTGAAAACAAGGTGATATCTAATTAGCACACAGGTAAGGAATTAAGAAAATCTTTATTTAAGGGTGAAGATGTTTCTCACAAAATCGTTGCCCCAATGCATCATTGAAATTCAAGCTGGAAAGATGATTTTAATGTATCACTTGTACATTTTGTATTGCTCTTCTGGTGACAATGTAGTTTGTTTTTGTCAATTACCATTTTATTAATAGGGTAAAGAAAATTAAGTGGATTTTTGAAAGAAAACAATACTGTCAATATACTATTAAAACAAATTAAAATGGTAAAAGTTATTGTACTTTAAGTAAAAATAAAAGCTAAAATATCAATCCCAGTTTTGGATTACTTTAATGAACAAAAAAAAAATGCATATAGCAAAGGATAGTTTCAATCTGCCTACCTCTGGGTTATGGGCCCAGCATGCTTCCATTGCAATACTCTGCTGCACATTTAAGTGCAAGAGATCCTGAAGCACTCACTCATCATGCGAAAGTACCAATGTGTTTCTTCATTGGTTGCTGGAAGAAACATCTTACAAAAACTCTCCAGATTATTGACTTTTTAAAGTTTTTCTAGGAAACGTTCTAGATGAATGCTTATTAGTCTTTGTCAGTATGGACTTTTTGCAAAGTGTCTCTGTGGCGCAATCTGTTAGTGTGTTCAGCTATTAATCAAAAGGTTGGTGGTTCAATCCCACCCAGGGACGTAATTGACCTTGTGATCAGATTTTGGTGATATTTAAGTAGACAAGTCAAAATTGCAAACCCTCTCTTATGGTGTAGGGTACCTGGCCTTCTCTGATGTAATCAGAGTTAGATTTGATTAAGTGATTTTATAAAAAAACAGCTAGGAAGCACAATTTAGCAGTGGGTTGCAGAGAAAAAGAAAAATGCTGGCAGAAAAATCCAATTGAGTGATTAAACAGCTCTTCATTTTCTGGCTTTATTTTTATGATAACAAATTTGTTCTCTGAAAAGTGTCCACAAAGCCAAGTATCTGATTAACATTTTTGTAGGGATGGTTTTTCACCTATTACTAAATTAAACTTGCTTCATTGGAAAGGCAGCAAGATGCATCCTCATTTCAATATCTACGGAAATAATACAGGTTGACACCAGGAAACATTAACGCCACTGCATCTTTGCTGTTTTCTCATGTGGAAGTCTGTTTAATGTGAAAACAAGGTGATATCTAATTAGCACACAGGTATGGAATTAAGAAAATCTTTATTTAAGGGTGAAGATGTTTCTCACAAAATCGTTGCCCCAATGCATCATTGAAATTCAAGCTGGAAAGATGATTTTAATGTATCACTTGTACATTTTGTATTGCTCTTCTGGTGACAATGTAGTTTGTTTTTGTCAATTACCATTTTAATAATAGGGTAAAGAAAATTAAGTGGATTTTTGAAAGAAAACAATACTGTCAATATACTATTAAAACAAATTAAAATGGTAAAAGTTATTGTACTTTAAGTAAAAATAAAAGCTAAAATATCAATCCCAGTTTTGGATTACTTTAATGAACAAAAAAAAAATGCATATAGCAAAGGTTAGTTTCAATCTGCCTACCTCTGGGTTATGGGCCCAGCATGCTTCCATTGCAGTACTCTGCTGCACATTTAAGTGCAAGAGATCCTGAAGCACTCACTCATCATGCGAAAGTACCAATGTGTTTCTTCATTGGTTGCTGGAAGAAACATCTTACAAAAACTCTCCAGATTATTGACTTTTTAAAGTTTTTCTAGGAAACGTTCTAGATGAATGCTTATTAGTCTTTGTCAGTATGGACTTTTTGCAAAGTGTCTCTGTGGCGCAATCTGTTAGTGTGTTCAGCTATTAATCAAAAGGTTGGTGGTTCAATCCCACCCAGGGACGTAATTGACCTTGTGATCAGATTTTGGTGATATATACAAGTAGACAAGTCAAAATTGCAAACCCTCTCTTATGGTGTAGGGTACCTGGCCTTCTCTGATGTAATCAGAGTTAGATTTGATTAAGTGATTTTATAAAAAAACAGCTAGGAAGCACAATTTAGCAGTGGGTTGCAGAGAAAAAGAAAAATGCTGGCAGAAAAATCCAATTGAGTGATTAAACAGCTCTTCATTTTCTGGCTTTATTTTTATGATAACAAATTTGTTCTCTGAAAAGTGTCCACAAAGCCAAGTATCTGATTAACATTTTTGTAGGGATGGTTTTTCACCTATTACTAAATTAAACTTGCTTCATTGGAAAGGCAGCAAGATGCATCCTCATTTCAATATCTACGGAAATAATACAGGTTGACACCAGGAAACATTAACGCCACTGCATCTTTGCTGTTTTCTCATGTGGAAGTCTGTTTAATGTGAAAACAAGGTGATATCTAATTAGCACACAGGTAAGGAATTAAGAAAATCTTTATTTAAGGGTGAAGATGTTTCTCACAAAATCGTTGCCCCAATGCATCATTGAAATTCAAGCTGGAAAGATGATTTTAATATATCACTTGTACATTTTGTATTGCTCTTCTGGTGACAATGTAGTTTGTTTTTGTCAATTACCATTTTAATAATCGGGTAAAGAAAATTAATTGGATTTTTGAAAGAAAACAATACTGTCAATATACTATTAAAACAAATTAAAATGGTAAAAGTTATTGTACTTTAAGTAAAAATAAAAGCTAAAATATCAATCCCAGTTTTGGATTACTTTAATGAACAAAAAAAAAATGCATATAGCAAAGGATAGTTTCAATCTGCCTACCTCTGGGTTATGGGCCCAGCATGCTTCCAGTGCAGTACTCTGCTGCACATGTAAGTGCAAGAGATCCTGAAGCACTCACTCATCATGCGAAAGTACCAATGTGTTTCTTCATTGGTTGCTGGAAGAAACATCTTACAAAAACTCTCCAGATTATTGACTTTTTAAAGTTTTTCTAGGAAACGTTCTAGATGAATGCTTATTAGTCTTTGTCAGTATGTACTTTTTGCAAAGTGTCTCTGTGGCGCAATCGGTTAGTGTGTTCAGCTATTAATCAAAAGGTTGGTGGTTCAATCCCACCCAGGGACGTAATTGACCTTGTGATCAGATTTTGGTAATATTTAAGTAGACAAGTCAAAATTGCAAAACCCCTCTTATGGTGTAGGGTACCTGGCCTTCTCTGATGTAATCAGAGTTAGATTTGATTAAGTGATTTTATAAAAAAAAACAGCTAGGAAGCACAATTTAGCAGTGGGTTGCAGAGAAAAAGAAAAATGCTGGCAGAAAAATCCAATTGAGTGATTAAACAGCTCTTCATTTTCTGGCTTTATTTTTATGATAACAAATTTGTTCTCTGAAAAGTGTCCACAAAGCCAAGTATCTGAATAACATCTTTGTAGGGATGGTTTTTCACCTATTACTAAATTAAACTTGCTTCATTGGAAAGGCAGCAAGATGCATCCTCATTTCAATATCTACGGAAATAATACAGGTTGACACCAGGAAACATTAACGCCACTGCATCTTTGCTGTTTTCTCATGTGGAAGTCTGTTTAATGTGAAAACAAAGTGATATCTAATTAGCACACAGGTAAGGAATTAAGAAAATCTTTATTTAAGGGTAAGGATGTTTCTCACAAAATCGTTGCCCCAATGCATCATTGAAATTCAAGCTGGAAAGATGATTTTAATATATCACTTGTACATTTTGTATTGCTCTTCTGGTGACAATGTAGTTTGTTTTTGTCAATTACCATTTTAATAATCGGGTAAAGAAAATTAATTGGATTTTTGAAAGAAAACAATACTGTCAATATACTATTAAAACAAATTAAAATGGTAAAAGTTATTGTACTTTAAGTAAAAATAAAAGAGCAAAAATATCAATCCCAGTTTTGGATTACTTTAATTAACAAAAAAAAAATGCATATAGCAGAGGATAGTTTCAATCTGCCTACCTCTGGGTTGTGGACCCAGCATGCTTTCATAACAGTACTCTGCTGCACATGTAAGTGCAAGAGATCCTGAAGCACTCACTCATCATGGGAAAGTACCAATGTGTTTCTTCATTGGTTGATGGAAGAAACATCTTACAAAAACTCTCCAGATTATTGACTATTTAAAGTTTTTATAGGAAACGTTCTAGATGAATGCTTATTAGCCTTTGTCAGTATGTACTTTTGCAAAGTGTCGCTGTGGCGCAATCAGTTAGTGTGTACAGCTATTAACCAAAAGGTTGGTGATTCAATCCCACCCAGGGACATAATTGACCTTGTTATCAGATTTTGTTGATCTTTAAGTAGACAAGTCAAAATTTCGAAAACCCCTGTTATGGTGTAGGGTACCTGGCCTTCTCTGATGTAATCAGAGTTAGATTTGATTCAGTGATTTTATAAAAACAGCTAGGAAGCACAATTTAGCAGTGGGTTGCAGAGAAAAAGAAATATGCTGGCAAAAAAATCCAATTGAGTGATTAAACAGCTCTTCATTTTCTGGCTTTATTTTTATGCTAACAAATTTGTTCTCTGAAAAGTGTCCACAAAGCCAAGTCTCTGATTAACACCTTTGTAGGGATGGTTTTTCACCTATTACTAAATTAAACTTGCTTCATTGGAAAGGCAGCAAGATGCATCCTCATTTCAATATCTACTGAAATAATACCGGTTGACACCAGGAAACATTAACGCCACTGCATCCTTGCTGCTTTCTCATGTGGAAGTATGTTTAATGTGAAAACAAGGTGATATCTAATTAGCACACAGGTAAGGAATTAAGAAAATATTTATTTAAGGGTGAAGATGTTTCTCACAAAATCGTTGCCCCAATGCATCATTGAAATTCAAGCTGGAAAGATGATTTTAATATATCACTTGTACATTTTGTATTGCTCTTCTGGTGACAATGTAGTTTGTTTTTGTCAATTACCATTTTAATAATCGGGTAAAGAAAATTAATTGGATTTTTGAAAGAAAACAATACTGTCAATATACTATTAAAACAAATTAAAATGGTAAAAGTTATTGTACTTTAAGTAAAAATAAAAGAGCAAAAATATCAATCCCAGTTTTGGATTACTTTAATTAACAACAAAAAAATGCATATAGCAGAGGATAGTTTCAATCTGCCTACCTCTGGGTTATGGACACAGCATGCTTCCATTAGAGTACTCTGCTGCACATGTAAGTGCAAGAGATACTGAAGCACTCACTCATCATGGGAAAGTACCAATGTGTTTCTTCATTGGTTGATGGAAGAAACATCTTACAAAAACTCTCCACATTATTGACTTTTTAAAATGTTTTTAGGAATCGTTCTAGATGAATGCTTATTAGCCTTTGTCAGTATGTACTTTCACAAAGTGTCGCTGTGGCGCAATCAGTTAGTGTGTAAGGCTATTAACCAAAAGGTTGGTGGTTCAATCCCACCCAGGGACTTAATTGACCTTGTTATCAGATTTTGGTGATCTTTAAGTAGACAAGTCAAAATTTCAAACCCCCTGTTATGGTGTAGGGTACCTGGCCTTCTCTGATGTAATCAGAGTTAGATTTGATTAAGTGATTTTATAAAAAAACAGCTAGGAAGCACAATTTAGCAGTGGGTTGCAGAGAAAAAGAAAAATGCTGGCAGAAAAATCCAATTGAGTGATTAAACAGCTCTTCATTTTCTGGCTTTATTTTTATGATAACAAATTTGTTCTCTGAAAAGTGTCCACAAAGCCAAGTATCTGATTAACATCTTTGTAGGGATGGTTTTTCACCTATTACTAAATTAAACTTGCTTCATTGGAAAGGCAGCAAGATGCATCCTCATTTCAATATCTACGGAAATAATACAGGTTGACACCAGGAAACATTAACGCCACTGCATCTTTGCTGTTTTCTCATGTGAAAGTCTGTTTAATGTGAAAACAAGGTGATATCTAATTAGCACACAGGTAAGGAATTAAGAAAATATTTATTTAAGGGTGAAGATGTTTCTCACAAAATCGTTGCCCCAATGCATCATTGAAATTCAAGCTGGAAAGATGATTTTAATATATCACTTGTACATTTTGTATTGCTCTTCTGGTGACAATGTAGTTTGTTTTTGTCAATTACCATTTTAATAATCGGGTAAAGAAAATTAAGTGGATTTTTGAAAGAAAACAATACTGTCAATATACTATTAAAACAAATTAAAATGGAAAAAGTTATTGTACTTTAAGTAAAAATAAAAGAGCAAAAATATCAATCCCAGTTTTGGATTACTTTAATTAACAAAAAAAAAATGCATATAGCAGAGGATAGTTTCAATCTGCCTACCTCTGGGTTATGGACCCAGCATGCTTCCATTACAGTACTCTGCTGCACATGTAAGTGCAAAAGATCCTGAAGCACTCACTCATCATGGGAAAGTACCAATGTGTTTCTTCATTGGTTGATGGAAGAAACATCTTACAAAAACTCTCCACATTATTGACTTTTTAAAATGTTTCTTGGAATCATTCTAGATGAATGCTTATTAGCCTTTGTCAGTATGTACTTTTGCAAAGTGTCCCTGTGGCGCAATCAGTTAGTGTGTAAGGCTATTAACCAAAAGGTTGGTGGTTCAATCCCACCCAGGGACTTAATTGACCTTGTTATCAGATTTTGGTGATCTTTAAGTAGACAAGTCAAAATTTCAAACCCCCTGTTATGGTGTAGGGTACCTGGCCTTCTCTGATGTAGTTAGATTTGATTCAGTGATTTTATAAAAACAGCTAGGAAGCACAATTTAGCAGTGGGTTGCAGAGAAAAAGAAATATGCTGGCAGAAAAATCCAATTGAGTGATTAAACAGCTCTTCATTTTCTGGCTTTATTTTTATGCTAACTAATTTGTTCTCTGAAAAGTGTCCACAAAGCCAAGTATCTGATTAACATATTTGTAGGGATGGTTTTTCATCTATTACTAAATTAAACTTGCTTCATTGGAAAGGCAGCAAGATGCATCCTCATTTCAATATCTACTGAAATAATACCGGTTGACACCAGGAAACATTAACGCCACTGCATCCTTGCTGCTTTCTCATGTGGAAGTCTGTTTAATGTGAAAACAAGGTGATATCTAATTAGCACACAGGTAAGGAATTAAGAAAATCTTTATTTAAGGGTGAAGATGTTTCTCACAAAATCGTTGCCCCAATGCATCATTGAAATTCAAGCTGGAAAGATGATTTTAATGTATCACTTGTACATTTTGTATTGCTCTTCTGGTGACAATGTAGTTTGTTTTTGTCAATTACCATTTTAATAATAGGGTAAAGAAAATTAAGTGGATTTTTGAAAGAAAACAATGCTGTCAATATACTATTAAAACAAATTAAAATGGTAAAAGTTATTGTACTTTAAGTAAAAATAAAAGCTAAAATATCAATCCCAGTTTTGGATTACTTTAATGAACAAAAAAAAATGCATATAGCAAAGGATAGTTTCAATCTGCCTACCTCTGGGTTATGGGCCCAGCATGCTTCCATTGCAGTACTCTGCTGCACATTTAAGTGCAAGAGATCCTGAAGCACTCACTCATCATGCGAAAGTACCAATGTGTTTCTTCATTGGTTGCTGGAAGAAACATCTTACAAAAACTCTCCAGATTATTGACTTTTTAAAGTTTTTCTAGGAAACGTTCTAGATGAATGCTTATTAGTCTTTGTCAGTATGGACTTTTTGCAAAGTGTCTCTGTGGCGCAATCTGTTAGTGTGTTCAGCTATTAATCAAAAGGTTGGTGGTTCAATCCCACCCAGGGACGTAATTGACCTTGTGATCAGATTTTGGTGATATTTAAGTAGACAAGTCAAAATTGCAAACCCTCTCTTATGGTGTAGGGTACCTGGCTTTCTCTGATGTAATCAGAGTTAGATTTGATTAAGTGATTTTATAAAAAAACAGCTAGGAAGCACAATTTAGCAGTGGGTTGCAGAGAAAAAGAAAAATGCTGGCAGAAAAATCCAATTGAGTGATTAAACAGCTCTTCATTTTCTGGCTTTATTTTTATGATAACAAATTTGTTCTCTGAAAAGTGTCCACAAAGCCAAGTATCTGATTAACATTTTTGTAGGGATGGTTTTTCACCTATTACTAAATTAAACTTGCTTCATTGGAAAGGCAGCAAGATGCATCCTCATTTCAATATCTACGGAAATAATACAGGTTGACACCAGGAAACATTAACGCCACTGCATCTTTGCTGTTTTCTCATGTGGAAGTCTGTTTAATGTGAAAACAAGGTGATATCTAATTAGCACACAGGTAAGGAATTAAGAAAATCTTTATTTAAGGGTGAAGATGTTTCTCACAAAATCGTTGCCCCAATGCATCATTGAAATTCAAGCTGGAAAGATGATTTTAATATATCACTTGTACATTTTGTATTGCTCTTCTGGTGACAATGTAGTTTGTTTTTGTCAATTACCATTTTAATAATCGGGTAAAGAAAATTAATTGGATTTTTGAAAGAAAACAATACTGTCAATATACTATTAAAACAAATTAAAATGGTAAAAGTTATTGTACTTTAAGTAAAAATAAAAGCTAAAATATCAATCCCAGTTTTGGATTACTTTAATGAACAAAAAAAAAATGCATATAGCAAAGGATAGTTTCAATCTGCCTACCTCTGGGTTATGGGCCCAGCATGCTTCCAGTGCAGTACTCTGCTGCACATGTAAGTGCAAGAGATCCTGAAGCACTCACTCATCATGCGAAAGTACCAATGTGTTTCTTCATTGGTTGCTGGAAGAAACATCTTACAAAAACTCTCCAGATTATTGACTTTTTAAAGTTTTTCTAGGAAACGTTCTAGATGAATGCTTATTAGTCTTTGTCAGTATGTACTTTTTGCAAAGTGTCTCTGTGGTGCAATCGGTTAGTGTGTTCAGCTATTAATCAAAAGGTTGGTGGTTCAATCCCACCCAGGGACATAATTGACCTTGTGATCAGATTTTGGTAATATTTAAGTAGACAAGTCAAAATTGCAAAACCCCTCTTATGGTGTAGGGTACCTGGCCTTCTCTGATGTAATCAGAGTTAGATTTGATTAAGTGATTTTATAAAAAAAAACAGCTAGGAAGCACAATTTAGCAGTGGGTTGCAGAGAAAAAGAAAAATGCTGGCAGAAAAATCCAATTGAGTGATTAAACAGCTCTTCATTTTCTGGCTTTATTTTTATGATAACAAATTTGTTCTCTGAAAAGTGTCCACAAAGCCAAGTATCTGATTAACATCTTTGTAGGGATGGTTTTTCACCTATTACTAAATTAAACTTGCTTCATTGGAAAGGCAGCAAGATGCATCCTCATTTCAATATCTACGGAAATAATACAGGTTGACACCAGGAAACATTAACGCCACTGCATCTTTGCTGTTTTCTCATGTGAAAGTCTGTTTAATGTGAAAACAAGGTGATATCTAATTAGCACACAGGTAAGGAATTAAGAAAATATTTATTTAAGGGTGAAGATGTTTCTCACAAAATCGTTGCCCCAATGCATCATTGAAATTCAAGCTGGAAAGATGATTTTAATATATCACTTGTACATTTTGTATTGCTCTTCTGGTGACAATGTAGTTTGTTTTTGTCAATTACCATTTTAATAATCGGGTAAAGAAAATTAAGTGGATTTTTGAAAGAAAACAATACTGTCAATATACTATTAAAACAAATTAAAATGGTAAAAGTTATTGTACTTTAAGTAAAAATAAAAGAGCAAAAATATCAATCCCAGTTTTGGATTACTTTAATTAACAAAAAAAAAATGCATATAGCAGAGGATAGTTTCAATCTGCCTACCTCTGGGTTATGGACCCAGCATGCTTCCATTACAGTACTCTGCTGCACATGTAAGTGCAAAAGATCCTGAAGCACTCACTCATCATGGGAAAGTACCAATGTGTTTCTTCATTGGTTGATGGAAGAAACATCTTACAAAAACTCTCCACATTATTGACTTTTTAAAATGTTTCTTGGAATCATTCTAGATGAATGCTTATTAGCCTTTGTCAGTATGTACTTTTGCAAAGTGTCCCTGTGGCGCAATCAGTTAGTGTGTAAGGCTATTAACCAAAAGGTTGGTGGTTCAATCCCACCCAGGGACTTAATTGACCTTGTTATCAGATTTTGGTGATCTTTAAGTAGACAAGTCAAAATTTCAAACCCCCTGTTATGGTGTAGGGTACCTGGCCTTCTCTGATGTAGTTAGATTTGATTCAGTGATTTTATAAAAACAGCTAGGAAGCACAATTTAGCAGTGGGTTGCAGAGAAAAAGAAATATGCTGGCAGAAAAATCCAATTGAGTGATTAAACAGCTCTTCATTTTCTGGCTTTATTTTTATGCTAACTCATTTGTTCTCTGAAAAGTGTCCACAAAGCCAAGTATCTGATTAACATATTTGTAGGGATGGTTTTTCATCTATTACTAAATTAAACTTGCTTCATTGGAAAGGCAGCAAGATGCATCCTCATTTCAATATCTACTGAAATAATACCGGTTGACACCAGGAAACATTAACGCCACTGCATCCTTGCTGCTTTCTCATGTGGAAGTCTGTTTAATGTGAAAACAAGGTGATATCTAATTAGCACACAGGTAAGGAATTAAGAAAATCTTTATTTAAGGGTGAAGATGTTTCTCACAAAATCGTTGCCCCAATGCATCATTGAAATTCAAGCTGGAAAGATGATTTTAATGTATCACTTGTACATTTTGTATTGCTCTTCTGGTGACAATGTAGTTTGTTTTTGTCAATTACCATTTTAATAATAGGGTAAAGAAAATTAAGTGGATTTTTGAAAGAAAACAATGCTGTCAATATACTATTAAAACAAATTAAAATGGTAAAAGTTATTGTACTTTAAGTAAAAATAAAAGCTAAAATATCAATCCCAGTTTTGGATTACTTTAATGAACAAAAAAAAATGCATATAGCAAAGGATAGTTTCAATCTGCCTACCTCTGGGTTATGGGCCCAGCATGCTTCCATTGCAGTACTCTGCTGCACATTTAAGTGCAAGAGATCCTGAAGCACTCACTCATCATGCGAAAGTACCAATGTGTTTCTTCATTGGTTGCTGGAAGAAACATCTTACAAAAACTCTCCAGATTATTGACTTTTTAAAGTTTTTCTAGGAAACGTTCTAGATGAATGCTTATTAGTCTTTGTCAGTATGGACTTTTTGCAAAGTGTCTCTGTGGCGCAATCTGTTAGTGTGTTCAGCTATTAATCAAAAGGTTGGTGGTTCAATCCCACCCAGGGACGTAATTGACCTTGTGATCAGATTTTGGTGATATTTAAGTAGACAAGTCAAAATTGCAAACCCTCTCTTATGGTGTAGGGTACCTGGCTTTCTCTGATGTAATCAGAGTTAGATTTGATTAAGTGATTTTATAAAAAAACAGCTAGGAAGCACAATTTAGCAGTGGGTTGCAGAGAAAAAGAAAAATGCTGGCAGAAAAATCCAATTGAGTGATTAAACAGCTCTTCATTTTCTGGCTTTATTTTTATGATAACAAATTTGTTCTCTGAAAAGTGTCCACAAAGCCAAGTATCTGATTAACATTTTTGTAGGGATGGTTTTTCACCTATTACTAAATTAAACTTGCTTCATTGGAAAGGCAGCAAGATGCATCCTCATTTCAATATCTACGGAAATAATACAGGTTGACACCAGGAAACATTAACGCCACTGCATCTTTGCTGTTTTCTCATGTGGAAGTCTGTTTAATGTGAAAACAAGGTGATATCTAATTAGCACACAGGTAAGGAATTAAGAAAATCTTTATTTAAGGGTGAAGATGTTTCTCACAAAATCGTTGCCCCAATGCATCATTGAAATTCAAGCTGGAAAGATGATTTTAATATATCACTTGTACATTTTGTATTGCTCTTCTGGTGACAATGTAGTTTGTTTTTGTCAATTACCATTTTAATAATCGGGTAAAGAAAATTAATTGGATTTTTGAAAGAAAACAATACTGTCAATATACTATTAAAACAAATTAAAATGGTAAAAGTTATTGTACTTTAAGTAAAAATAAAAGCTAAAATATCAATCCCAGTTTTGGATTACTTTAATGAACAAAAAAAAAATGCATATAGCAAAGGATAGTTTCAATCTGCCTACCTCTGGGTTATGGGCCCAGCATGCTTCCAGTGCAGTACTCTGCTGCACATGTAAGTGCAAGAGATCCTGAAGCACTCACTCATCATGCGAAAGTACCAATGTGTTTCTTCATTGGTTGCTGGAAGAAACATCTTACAAAAACTCTCCAGATTATTGACTTTTTAAAGTTTTTCTAGGAAACGTTCTAGATGAATGCTTATTAGTCTTTGTCAGTATGTACTTTTTGCAAAGTGTCTCTGTGGTGCAATCGGTTAGTGTGTTCAGCTATTAATCAAAAGGTTGGTGGTTCAATCCCACCCAGGGACATAATTGACCTTGTGATCAGATTTTGGTAATATTTAAGTAGACAAGTCAAAATTGCAAAACCCCTCTTATGGTGTAGGGTACCTGGCCTTCTCTGATGTAATCAGAGTTAGATTTGATTAAGTGATTTTATAAAAAAAAACAGCTAGGAAGCACAATTTAGCAGTGGGTTGCAGAGAAAAAGAAAAATGCTGGCAGAAAAATCCAATTGAGTGATTAAACAGCTCTTCATTTTCTGGCTTTATTTTTATGATAACAAATTTGTTCTCTGAAAAGTGTCCACAAAGCCAAGTATCTGATTAACATCTTTGTAGGGATGGTTTTTCACCTATTACTAAATTAAACTTGCTTCATTGGAAAGGCAGCAAGATGCATCCTCATTTCAATATCTACGGAAATAATACAGGTTGACACCAGGAAACATTAACGCCACTGCATCTTTGCTGTTTTCTCATGTGAAAGTCTGTTTAATGTGAAAACAAGGTGATATCTAATTAGCACACAGGTAAGGAATTAAGAAAATATTTATTTAAGGGTGAAGATGTTTCTCACAAAATCGTTGCCCCAATGCATCATTGAAATTCAAGCTGGAAAGATGATTTTAATATATCACTTGTACATTTTGTATTGCTCTTCTGGTGACAATGTAGTTTGTTTTTGTCAATTACCATTTTAATAATCGGGTAAAGAAAATTAAGTGGATTTTTGAAAGAAAACAATACTGTCAATATACTATTAAAACAAATTAAAATGGTAAAAGTTATTGTACTTTAAGTAAAAATAAAAGAGCAAAAATATCAATCCCAGTTTTGGATTACTTTAATTAACAAAAAAAAAATGCATATAGCAGAGGATAGTTTCAATCTGCCTACCTCTGGGTTATGGACCCAGCATGCTTCCATTACAGTACTCTGCTGCACATGTAAGTGCAAAAGATCCTGAAGCACTCACTCATCATGGGAAAGTACCAATGTGTTTCTTCATTGGTTGATGGAAGAAACATCTTACAAAAACTCTCCACATTATTGACTTTTTAAAATGTTTCTTGGAATCATTCTAGATGAATGCTTATTAGCCTTTGTCAGTATGTACTTTTGCAAAGTGTCCCTGTGGCGCAATCAGTTAGTGTGTAAGGCTATTAACCAAAAGGTTGGTGGTTCAATCCCACCCAGGGACTTAATTGACCTTGTTATCAGATTTTGGTGATCTTTAAGTAGACAAGTCAAAATTTCAAACCCCCTGTTATGGTGTAGGGTACCTGGCCTTCTCTGATGTAGTTAGATTTGATTCAGTGATTTTATAAAAACAGCTAGGAAGCACAATTTAGCAGTGGGTTGCAGAGAAAAAGAAATATGCTGGCAGAAAAATCCAATTGAGTGATTAAACAGCTCTTCATTTTCTGGCTTTATTTTTATGCTAACTCATTTGTTCTCTGAAAAGTGTCCACAAAGCCAAGTATCTGATTAACATATTTGTAGGGATGGTTTTTCATCTATTACTAAATTAAACTTGCTTCATTGGAAAGGCAGCAAGATGCATCCTCATTTCAATATCTACTGAAATAATACCGGTTGACACCAGGAAACATTAACGCCACTGCATCCTTGCTGCTTTCTCATGTGGAAGTCTGTTTAATGTGAAAACAAGGTGATATCTAATTAGCACACAGGTAAGGAATTAAGAAAATCTTTATTTAAGGGTGAAGATGTTTCTCACAAAATCGTTGCCCCAATGCATCATTGAAATTCAAGCTGGAAAGATGATTTTAATGTATCACTTGTACATTTTGTATTGCTCTTCTGGTGACAATGTAGTTTGTTTTTGTCAATTACCATTTTAATAATAGGGTAAAGAAAATTAAGTGGATTTTTGAAAGAAAACAATGCTGTCAATATACTATTAAAACAAATTAAAATGGTAAAAGTTATTGTACTTTAAGTAAAAATAAAAGCTAAAATATCAATCCCAGTTTTGGATTACTTTAATGAACAAAAAAAAATGCATATAGCAAAGGATAGTTTCAATCTGCCTACCTCTGGGTTATGGGCCCAGCATGCTTCCATTGCAGTACTCTGCTGCACATTTAAGTGCAAGAGATCCTGAAGCACTCACTCATCATGCGAAAGTACCAATGTGTTTCTTCATTGGTTGCTGGAAGAAACATCTTACAAAAACTCTCCAGATTATTGACTTTTTAAAGTTTTTCTAGGAAACGTTCTAGATGAATGCTTATTAGTCTTTGTCAGTATGGACTTTTTGCAAAGTGTCTCTGTGGCGCAATCTGTTAGTGTGTTCAGCTATTAATCAAAAGGTTGGTGGTTCAATCCCACCCAGGGACGTAATTGACCTTGTGATCAGATTTTGGTGATATTTAAGTAGACAAGTCAAAATTGCAAACCCTCTCTTATGGTGTAGGGTACCTGGCTTTCTCTGATGTAATCAGAGTTAGATTTGATTAAGTGATTTTATAAAAAAACAGCTAGGAAGCACAATTTAGCAGTGGGTTGCAGAGAAAAAGAAAAATGCTGGCAGAAAAATCCAATTGAGTGATTAAACAGCTCTTCATTTTCTGGCTTTATTTTTATGATAACAAATTTGTTCTCTGAAAAGTGTCCACAAAGCCAAGTATCTGATTAACATTTTTGTAGGGATGGTTTTTCACCTATTACTAAATTAAACTTGCTTCATTGGAAAGGCAGCAAGATGCATCCTCATTTCAATATCTACGGAAATAATACAGGTTGACACCAGGAAACATTAACGCCACTGCATCTTTGCTGTTTTCTCATGTGGAAGTCTGTTTAATGTGAAAACAAGGTGATATCTAATTAGCACACAGGTAAGGAATTAAGAAAATCTTTATTTAAGGGTGAAGATGTTTCTCACAAAATCGTTGCCCCAATGCATCATTGAAATTCAAGCTGGAAAGATGATTTTAATATATCACTTGTACATTTTGTATTGCTCTTCTGGTGACAATGTAGTTTGTTTTTGTCAATTACCATTTTAATAATCGGGTAAAGAAAATTAATTGGATTTTTGAAAGAAAACAATACTGTCAATATACTATTAAAACAAATTAAAATGGTAAAAGTTATTGTACTTTAAGTAAAAATAAAAGCTAAAATATCAATCCCAGTTTTGGATTACTTTAATGAACAAAAAAAAAATGCATATAGCAAAGGATAGTTTCAATCTGCCTACCTCTGGGTTATGGGCCCAGCATGCTTCCAGTGCAGTACTCTGCTGCACATGTAAGTGCAAGAGATCCTGAAGCACTCACTCATCATGCGAAAGTACCAATGTGTTTCTTCATTGGTTGCTGGAAGAAACATCTTACAAAAACTCTCCAGATTATTGACTTTTTAAAGTTTTTCTAGGAAACGTTCTAGATGAATGCTTATTAGTCTTTGTCAGTATGTACTTTTTGCAAAGTGTCTCTGTGGTGCAATCGGTTAGTGTGTTCAGCTATTAATCAAAAGGTTGGTGGTTCAATCCCACCCAGGGACATAATTGACCTTGTGATCAGATTTTGGTAATATTTAAGTAGACAAGTCAAAATTGCAAAACCCCTCTTATGGTGTAGGGTACCTGGCCTTCTCTGATGTAATCAGAGTTAGATTTGATTAAGTGATTTTATAAAAAAAAACAGCTAGGAAGCACAATTTAGCAGTGGGTTGCAGAGAAAAAGAAAAATGCTGGCAGAAAAATCCAATTGAGTGATTAAACAGCTCTTCATTTTCTGGCTTTATTTTTATGATAACAAATTTGTTCTCTGAAAAGTGTCCACAAAGCCAAGTATCTGATTAACATCTTTGTAGGGATGGTTTTTCACCTATTACTAAATTAAACTTGCTTCATTGGAAAGGCAGCAAGATGCATCCTCATTTCAATATCTACGGAAATAATACAGGTTGACACCAGGAAACATTAACGCCACTGCATCTTTGCTGTTTTCTCATGTGGAAGTCTGTTTAATGTGAAAACAAAGTGATATCTAATTAGCACACAGGTAAGGAATTAAGAAAATCTTTATTTAAGGGTAAGGATGTTTCTCACAAAATCGTTGCCCCAATGCATCATTGAAATTCAAGCTGGAAAGATGATTTTAATATATCACTTGTACATTTTGTATTGCTCTTCTGGTGACAATGTAGTTTGTTTTTGTCAATTACCATTTTAATAATCGGGTAAAGAAAATTAATTGGATTTTTGAAAGAAAACAATACTGTCAATATACTATTAAAACAAATTAAAATGGTAAAAGTTATTGTACTTTAAGTAAAAATAAAAGAGCAAAAATATCAATCCCAGTTTTGGATTACTTTAATTAACAAAAAAAAATGCATATAGCAGAGGATAGTTTCAATCTGCCTACCTCTGGGTTATGGACCCAGCATGCTTTCATAACAGTACTCTGCTGCACATGTAAGTGCAAGAGATCCTGAAGCACTCACTCATCATGGGAAAGTACCAATGTGTTTCTTCATTGGTTGATGGAAGAAACATCTTACAAAAACTCTCCAGATTATTGACTATTTAAAGTTTTTATAGGAAACGTTCTAGATGAATGCTTATTAGCCTCTGTCAGTATGTACTTCTGCAAAGTGTCGCTGTGGCGCAATCAGTTAGTGTGTACAGCTATTAACCAAAAGGTTGGTGGTTCAATCCCACCCAGGGACATAATTGACCTTGTTATCAGATTTTGTTGATCTTTAAGTAGACAAGTCAAAATTTCGAAAACCCCTGTTATGGTGTAGGGTACCTGGCCTTCTCTGATGTAATCAGAGTTAGATTTGATTCAGTGATTTTATAAAAACAGCTAGGAAGCACAATTTAGCAGCGGGTTGCAGAGAAAAAGAAATATGCTGGCAAAAAAATCCAATTGAGTGATTAAACAGCTCTTCATTTTCTGGCTTTATTTTTATGCTAACAAATTTGTTCTCTGAAAAGTGTCCACAAAGCCAAGTCTCTGATTAACACCTTTGTAGGGATGGTTTTTCACCTATTACTAAATTAAACTTGCTTCATTGGAAAGGCAGCAAGATGCATCCTCATTTCAATATCTACTGAAATAATACAGGTTTACACCAGGAAACATTAATGCCACTGCATCCTTGCTGCTTTCTCATGTGGAAGTCTGTTTAATGTGAAAACAAGGTGATATCTAATTAGCACACAGGTAAGGAATTAAGAAAATCTTTATTTAAGGGTGAAGATGTTTCTCACAAAATCGTTGCCCCAATGCATCATTGAAATTCAAGCTGGAAAGATGATTTTAATATATCACTTGTACATTTTGTATTGCTCTTCTGGTGACAATGTAGTTTGTTTTTGTCAATTACCATTTTAATAATAGGGTAAAGAAAATTAAGTGGATTTTTGAAAGAAAACAATACTGTCAATATACTATTAAAACAAATTAAAATGGTAAAAGTTATTGTACTTTAAGTAAAAATAAAAGCTAAAATATCAATCCCAGTTTTGGATTACTTTAATGAACAAAAAAAAAATGCATATAGCAATGGATAGTTTCAATCTGCCTACCTCTGGGTTATGGGCCCAGCATGCTTCCATTGCAGTACTCTGCTGCACATGTAAGTGCAAGAGATCCTGAAGCACTCACTCATCATGTGAAAGTACCAATGTGTTTCTTCATTGGTTGCTGGAAGAAACATCTTACAAAAACTCTCCAGATTATTGACTTTTTAAAGTTTTTCTAGGAAACGTTCTAGATGAATGCTTATTAGTCTTTGTCAGTATATACTTTTTGCAAAGTGTCTCTGTGGCGCAATCGGTTAGTGTGTTCAGCTATTAATCAAAAGGTTGGTGGTTCAATCCCACCCAGGGACGTAATTGACCTTGTGGTCAGATTTTGGTGATATTTAAGTAGACAAGTCAAAATTGCAAACCCCCTCTTATGGTGTAGGGTACCTGGCCTTCTCTGATGTAATCAGAGTTAGATTTGATTAAGTGATTTTATAAAAAAACAGCTAGGAAGCACAATTTAGCAGTGGGTTGCAGAGAAAAAGAAAAATGCTGGCAGAAAAATCCAATTGAGTGATTAAACAGCTCTTAATTTTCTGGCTTTATTTTTATGATAACAAATTTGTTCTCTGAAAAGTGTCCACAAAACCAAGTATCTGATTAACATCTTTGTAGGGATGGTTTTTCACCTATTACTAAATTAAACTTACTTCATTGGAAAGGCAGCAAGATGCATCCTCATTTCAATATCTACGGAAATAATACAGGTTGACACCATGAAACATTAACGCCACTGCATCTTTGCTGTTTTCTCATGTGGAAGTCTGTTTAATGTGAAAACAAGGTGATATCTAATTAGCACACAGGTAAGGAATTAAGAAAATCTTTATTTAAGGGTGAAGATGTTTCTCACAAAATCGTTGCCCCAATGCATCATTGAAATCCAAGCTGGAAAGATGATTTTAATATATCACTTGTACATTTTGTATTGCTCTTCTGGTGACAATGTAGTTTGTTTTTGTCAATTACCATTTTAATAATCGGGTAAAGAAAATTAATTGGATTTTTGAAAGAAAACAATACTGTCAATATACTATTAAAACAAATTAAAATGGTAAAAGTTATTGTACTTTAAGTAAAAATAAAAGAGCAAAAATATCAATCCCAGTTTTGGATTACTTTAATTAACAAAAAAAAATGCATATAGCAGAGGATAGTTTCAATCTGCCTACCTCTGGGTTATGGACCCAGCATGCTTTCATAACAGTACTCTGCTGCACATGTAAGTGCAAGAGATCCTGAAGCACTCACTCATCATGGGAAAGTACCAATGTGTTTCTTCATTGGTTGATGGAAGAAACATCTTACAAAAACTCTCCAGATTATTGACTATTTAAAGTTTTTATAGGAAACGTTCTAGATGAATGCTTATTAGCCTCTGTCAGTATGTACTTCTGCAAAGTGTCGCTGTGGCGCAATCAGTTAGTGTGTACAGCTATTAACCAAAAGGTTGGTGGTTCAATCCCACCCAGGGACATAATTGACCTTGTTATCAGATTTTGTTGATCTTTAAGTAGACAAGTCAAAATTTCGAAAACCCCTGTTATGGTGTAGGGTACCTGGCCTTCTCTGATGTAATCAGAGTTAGATTTGATTCAGTGATTTTATAAAAACAGCTAGGAAGCACAATTTAGCAGCGGGTTGCAGAGAAAAAGAAATATGCTGGCAAAAAAATCCAATTGAGTGATTAAACAGCTCTTCATTTTCTGGCTTTATTTTTATGCTAACAAATTTGTTCTCTGAAAAGTGTCCACAAAGCCAAGTCTCTGATTAACACCTTTGTAGGGATGGTTTTTCACCTATTACTAAATTAAACTTGCTTCATTGGAAAGGCAGCAAGATGCATCCTCATTTCAATATCTACTGAAATAATACAGGTTTACACCAGGAAACATTAATGCCACTGCATCCTTGCTGCTTTCTCATGTGGAAGTCTGTTTAATGTGAAAACAAGGTGATATCTAATTAGCACACAGGTAAGGAATTAAGAAAATCTTTATTTAAGGGTGAAGATGTTTCTCACAAAATCGTTGCCCCAATGCATCATTGAAATTCAAGCTGGAAAGATGATTTTAATATATCACTTGTACATTTTGTATTGCTCTTCTGGTGACAATGTAGTTTGTTTTTGTCAATTACCATTTTAATAATAGGGTAAAGAAAATTAAGTGGATTTTTGAAAGAAAACAATACTGTCAATATACTATTAAAACAAATTAAAATGGTAAAAGTTATTGTACTTTAAGTAAAAATAAAAGCTAAAATATCAATCCCAGTTTTGGATTACTTTAATGAACAAAAAAAAAATGCATATAGCAATGGATAGTTTCAATCTGCCTACCTCTGGGTTATGGGCCCAGCATGCTTCCATTGCAGTACTCTGCTGCACATGTAAGTGCAAGAGATCCTGAAGCACTCACTCATCATGTGAAAGTACCAATGTGTTTCTTCATTGGTTGCTGGAAGAAACATCTTACAAAAACTCTCCAGATTATTGACTTTTTAAAGTTTTTCTAGGAAACGTTCTAGATGAATGCTTATTAGTCTTTGTCAGTATATACTTTTTGCAAAGTGTCTCTGTGGCGCAATCGGTTAGTGTGTTCAGCTATTAATCAAAAGTTGGTGGTTCAATCCCACCCAGGGACGTAATTGACCTTGTGGTCAGATTTTGGTGATATTTAAGTAGACAAGTCAAAATTGCAAACCCCCTCTTATGGTGTAGGGTACCTGGCCTTCTCTGATGTAATCAGAGTTAGATTTGATTAAGTGATTTTATAAAAAAACAGCTAGGAAGCACAATTTAGCAGTGGGTTGCAGAGAAAAAGAAAAATGCTGGCAGAAAAATCCAATTGAGTGATTAAACAGCTCTTAATTTTCTGGCTTTATTTTTATGATAACAAATTTGTTCTCTGAAAAGTGTCCACAAAACCAAGTATCTGATTAACATCTTTGTAGGGATGGTTTTTCACCTATTACTAAATTAAACTTGCTTCATTGGAAAGGCAGCAAGATGCATCCTCATTTCAATATCTACGGAAATAATACAGGTTGACACCATGAAACATTAACGCCACTGCATCTTTGCTGTTTTCTCATGTGGAAGTCTGTTTAATGTGAAAACAAGGTGATATCTAATTAGCACACAGGTAAGGAATTAAGAAAATCTTTATTTAAGGGTGAAGATGTTTCTCACAAAATCGTTGCCCCAATGCATCATTGAAATCCAAGCTGGAAAGATGATTTTAATATATCACTTGTACATTTTGTATTGCTCTTCTGGTGACAATGTAGTTTGTTTTTGTCAATTACCATTTTAATAATCGGGTAAAGAAAATTAAGTGGATTTTTGAAAGAAAACAATACTGTCAATATACTATTAAAACAAATTAAAATGGTAAAAGTTATTGTACTTTAAGTAAAAATAAAAGAGCAAAAATATCAATCCCAGTTTTGGTTTACTTTAATTAACAAAAAAAAATGCATATAGCAGAGGATAGTTTCAATCTGCCTACCTCTGGGTTATGGACCCAGCATGCTTCCATTACAGTACTCTGCTGCACATGTAATTGCAAGAGATCCTGAAGCACTCACTCATCATGGGAAAGTACCAATGTGTTTCTTCATTGGTTGATGGAAGAAACATCTTACAAAAACTCTCCAGATTATTGACTATTTAAAGTTTTTCTAGGAAACATTCTAGATGAATGCTTATTAGCCTTTGTCAGTATGTACTTTTGCAAAGTGTCGCTGTGGCGCAATCAGTTAGTGTGTACGGCTATTAACCAAAAGGTTGGTGGTTCAATCCCACCCAGGGACGTAATTGACCTTGTTATCAGATTTTGGTGATCTTTAAGTAGACAAGTCAAAATTTCAAAAACCCCTGTTATGGTGTAGGGTACCTGGCCTTCTCTGATGTAATCAGAGTTAGATTTGATTCAGTGATTTTATAAAAACAGCTAGGAAGCACAATTTAGCAGTGGTTTGCAGAGAAAAAGAAATATGCTGGCAAAAAAATCCAATTGAGTGATTAAACAGCTCTTCATTTTCTGGCTTTATTTTTATGATAACAAATTTGTTCTCTGAAAAGTGTCCACAAAGCCAAGTATCTGATTAACATCTTTGTAGGGATGGTTTTTCACCTATTACTAAATTAAACTTGCTTCATTGGAAAGGCAGCAAGATGCATCCTCATTTCAATATCTACTGAAATAATACAGGTTGACACCAGGAAACATTAACGCCACTGCATCCTTGCTGCTTTCTCATGTGGAAGTCTGTTTAATGTGAAAACAAGGTGATATCTAATTAGCACACAGGTAAGGAATTAAGAAAATCTTTATTTAAGGGTGAAGATGTTTCTCACAAAATCGTTGCCCCCAATGCATCATTGAAATTCAAGCTGGAAAGATGATTTTAATATATCACTTGTACATTTTGTATTGCTCTTCTGGTGACAATGTAGTTTGTTTTTGTCAATTACCATTTTAATAATAGGGTAAAGAAAATTAAGTGGATTTTTGAAAGAAAACAATACTGTCAATATACTATTAAAACAAATTAAAATGGTAAAAGTTATTGTACTTTAAGTAAAAATAAAAGAGCAAAAATATCAATCCCAGTTTTGGATTACTTTAATTAACAAAAAAAAATGCATATAGCAGAGGATAGTTTCAATCTGCCTACCTCTGGGTTATGGGCCCAGCATGCTTCCATTGCAGTACTCTGCTGCACATGTAAGTGCAAGAGATCCTGAAGCACTCACTCATCATGGGAAAGTACCAATGCGTTTCTTCATTGGTTGATGGAAGAAACATCTTACAAAAACTCTCCAGATTATTGACTTTTTAAAGTTTTCTAGGAAACGTTCTAGATGAATGCTTATTAGCCTTTGTCAGTATGTACTTTTGCAAAGTGTCGCTGTGGCGCAATCAGTTAGTGTGTACGGCTATTAACCAAAAGGTTGGTGGTTCAATCCCACCCAGGGACGTAATTGACCTTGTTATCAGATTTTGGTGATCTTTAAGTAGACAAGTCAAAATTTCAAAAACCCCTGTTATGGTGTAGGGTACCTGGCCTTCTCTGATGTAATCAGAGTTAGATTTGATTCAGTGATTTTATAAAAACAGCTAGGAAGCACAATTTAGCAGTGGTTTGCAGAGAAAAAGAAATATGCTGGCAAAAAAATCCAATTGAGTGATTAAACAGCTCTTCATTTTCTGGCTTTATTTTTATGATAACAAATTTGTTCTCTGAAAAGTGTCCACAAAGCCAAGTATCTGATTAACATCTTTGTAGGGATGGTTTTTCACCTATTACTAAATTAAACTTGCTTCATTGGAAAGGCAGCAAGATGCATCCTCATTTCAATATCTACTGAAATAATACAGGTTGACACCAGGAAACATTAATGCCACTGCATCCTTGCTGCTTTCTCATGTGGAAGTCTGTTTAATGTGAAAACATGGTGATATCTAATTAGCACACAGGTAAGGAATTAAGAAAATCTTTATTTAAGGGTGAAGATGTTTCTCACAAAATCGTTGCCCCAATGCATCATTGAAATTCAAGCTGGAAAGATGATTTTAATATATCACTTGTACATTTTGTATTGCTCTTCTGGTGACAATGTAGTTTGTTTTTGTCAATTACCATTTTAATAATAGGGTAAAGAAAATTAAGTGGATTTTTGAAAGAAAACAATACTGTCAATATACTATTAAAACAAATTAAAATGGTAAAAGTTATTGTACTTTAAGTAAAAATAAAAGAGCAAAAATATCAATCCCAGTTTTGGATTACTTTAATTAACAAAAAAAAATGCATATAGCAGAGGATAGTTTCAATCTGCCTACCTCTGGGTTATGGGCCCAGCATGCTTCCATTGCAGTACTCTGCTGCACATGTAAGTGCAAGAGATCCTGAAGCACTCACTCATCATGGGAAAGTACCAATGCGTTTCTTCATTGGTTGATGGAAGAAACATCTTACAAAAACTCTCCAGATTATTGACTTTTTAAAGTTTTCTAGGAAACGTTCTAGATGAATGCTTATTAGCCTTTGTCAGTATGTACTTTTGGAAAGTGTCGCTGTGGCGCAATCAGTTAGTGTGTACGGCTATTAACCAAAAGGTTGGTGGTTCAATCCCACCCAGGGACGTAATTGACCTTGTTATCAGATTTTGGTGATCTTTAAGTAGACAAGTCAAAATTTCAAAAACCCCTGTTATGGTGTAGGGTACCTGGCCTTCTCTGATGTAATCAGAGTTAGATTTGATTCAGTGATTTTATAAAAACAGCTAGGAAGCACAATTTAGCAGTGGTTTGCAGAGAAAAAGAAATATGCTGGCAAAAAAATCCAATTGAGTGATTAAACAGCTCTTCATTTTCTGGCTTTATTTTTATGATAACAAATTTGTTCTCTGAAAAGTGTCCACAAAGCCAAGTATCTGATTAACATCTTTGTAGGGATGGTTTTTCACCTATTACTAAATTAAACTTGCTTCATTGGAAAGGCAGCAAGATGCATCCTCATTTCAATATCTACTGAAATAATACAGGTTGACACCAGGAAACATTAACGCCACTGCATCCTTGCTGCTTTCTCATGTGGAAGTCTGTTTAATGTGAAAACAAGGTGATATCTAATTAGCACACAGGTAAGGAATTAAGAAAATCTTTATTTAAGGGTGAAGATGTTTCTCACAAAATCGTTGCCCCAATGCATCATTGAAATTCAAGCTGGAAAGATGATTTTAATATATCACTTGTACATTTTGTATTGCTCTTCTGGTGACAATGTAGTTTGTTTTTGTCAATTACCATTTTAATAATAGGGTAAAGAAAATTAAGTGGATTTTTGAAAGAAAACAATACTGTCAATATACTATTAAAACATATTAAAATGGTAAAAGTTATTGTACTTTAAGTAAAAATAAAAGAGAAAAAATATCAATCCCAGTTTTGGATTACTTTAATTAACAAAAAAAAAATGCATATAGCAGAGGATAGTTTCAATCTGCCTACCTCTGGGTTATGAACCCAGCATGCTTTCATTACAGTACTCTGCTGCACATTTAAGTGCAAGAGATCCTGAAGCACTCACTCATCATGGGAAAGTACCAATGTGTTTCTTCGTTGGTTGATGGAAGAAACATCTTACAAAAACTCTCCAGATTATTGACTTTTTAAAGTTTTTCTAGGAAACGTTCTAGATGAATGCTTATTAGCCTTTGTCAGTATGGACTTTTGCAAAGTGTCTCTGTGGTGCAATCGGTTAGTGTGATTGGTTATTAACCAAAGTGTTGGTGGTTCAATCCCACCCAGGGATGTAATTGACCTTGTTATCAGATTTTGGTGATCTTTAAGTAGACAAGTCAAAATTTCAAAAACCCCTGTTATGGTGTAGGGTACCTGGCCTTCTCTGATGTAATCAGAGTTAGATTTGATTCAGTGATTTTATAAAAACAGCTAGGAAGCACAATTTAGCAGTGGTTTGCAGAGAAAAAGAAATATGCTGGCAAAAAAATCCAATTGAGTGATTAAACAGCTCTTCATTTTCTGGCTTTATTTTTATGCTAACAAATTTGTTCTCTGAAAAGTATCCACAAAGCCAAGTATCTGATTAACATCTTTGTAGGGATGGTTTTTCACCTATTACTAAATTAAACTTGCTTCATTGGAAAGGCAGCAAGATGCATCCTCATTTCAATATCTACTGAAATAATACAGGTTGACACCAGGAAACATTAACGCCACTGCATCCCTGCCGATGATAACCTCAAGTTGGGTCATTCGGTGCTGCAGAGTCGTACGCACTCTTCCACCCGTTCAAGAGCTTTGGTATAACCCCATGGTTCTTAATGTGACCCCAGCATCCTCTAGGTCGTATGAGAAAATAGGATTTTAATACCTACCGGTAAATCCTTTTCTCTTAGTCTGTAGAGGATGCTGGGCACCCGTCCCAGTCCATACTGTGTCTGCAGTTATTACTTGTGGTTATACACATGTTGTGTTATGGTTCTGGTCAGCTTTTTGCTGCAATTGTTCATGCCGTTGGCTTGTGTTCTGTTGAATGCCACGTTCTGCGGCATGCTTAAGGTGTGAGCTGGTAAGATGCTCACCTTAGTTTAACAATAAATCCTTTCCTCGAAATGTCCGTCTCCCTGGGCACAGTTCCTATAACTGGAGTCTGGAGGAGGGGCATAGAGGGAGGAGCCAGTTCACACCCTTTGATAGTCTTAAAGTGCCCATGTCTCTTGCGGATCCCGTCTATACCCCATGGTTCTTAATGTGACCCCAGCATCCTCTACGGACTAAGAGAAAAGGATGCCCTTGCGCACTATCCTGACTTCTCCTCCCGTCTGCTTACTTTGTGCCTTCCAACACACAATGCGAACTACAGGTGGTGCTGCAGGGCCCACACCCTTTTACTTGCCTTACAGAACAGCTCTGGAGCTGTTACAGTGCCCAGCTGCTGCAAGAAATCAGCTTGAATGCTTCAGGGGATGGGGCATGGCCAACATGAGCCCCACACCAAAGGAGGGTGGGGGTGTTTAATGAGAACTAGGGGTCATCCAAGCACCGCAAAAGGCCGCCATGCCCTGCACGCCCCTTTTCTCTTTTCATATGCAGATGAGGGTTCCAGCCAACTTTGGCCCACTGCTTGGATAACATCACTGTATGCAAATCCGTCTGCTGCAGACCTTCCCCCAGGAATGCTTGTACTAGATGTTGCATATGGTTTGATATTTGATGGTGCTTCAGTATTAGGCAGCCTTCCGCCCTCCCATGTTCATCTGACAAGATGTGGTCTCCCTGCAGTTGTTGTCCCCAGACGAGAGTTCCCTTGTGCTTCCTCAGTTGAATCTCCTTAACTTGACGGGGGAAGGGCTGCCAGAGCAGACACCCTCCCCAGCCCTATCCCAACTCATACTTATTTTGCATATGAGATTTCTTGATCATGAAGATTGTTCTCACAGGGTGAGGTTCATCCATTATATTTTAAAATAGGAAGGTACAAATTACATATTTGAATTGCATTTATGTGCTGGATTCAAATGTCCCCCCCCCCCCTTCCATTCTCAATTGTGCCCGTCAGCAGCTATTCTAAGGTTGCTGCCAATGGGTGTGACACATTAATTTCTTCTGTGGGGTACACTGGACTCCACAAGGATTCACATTGGGGTGTAGAGTAGGATCTTGATCTGAGGCACCAACCGGCTCAAAGCTTTTGACTGTTCCCAAGATGCTCAGTGCATTCTCCTCTATAACCCCGCTTCCATGAACAGGGAGCTCAGTGTGTAGTTGGTGCCTTCAGTAGCAGGCCACTTAACAGGGGCCTGCCTCAGGCAGCCTATTCTTAGCTATAAATTTTGACAAGAAAAGAAGAACTTGTTTTATGAGAATCTACAAGGGCTGCAGCAGGCTAGGTCTAATAGACATCTTTACTGCAGCTTCATCACTCCCAGCGGCGCTGTATACTCCCGTGCCCTGGTTGCTGGGTCACTGCAGCGGAGGCTCCGGTTTCATCCTAAGGTCAGTCACACACACACCACCCTTCCGGATCACGAGGCCGCTGTTGAAGGGGAGCGTGGCCGTAGGGGGTGGACCGTGTGCGCACTGGCGTGGACACTGATTACTGGGCAGCCGCTCCACTAGTCACCAGGTACAGTTAAGGAGCACAGGTCTGGGGGTTTTTCTCCTATATTAACCCAATTTTGTACTGCCCGCAGCGCATTGTGATAGGTAATAGGGCCTGATTCAGGTTGGATTGCAATCACAATAAGCGATCCAACTGCAAAAATTGCTAAGAGCATACGCATGTGCCTGCATTTTCTGCGGCACCCTGCAGAGAATGCGATCGCCTCTGCCTGTCAATCGGGGCGGGGGGGGGGGATAGGTGGGTCAGCAACACTCCATTTCCAAGTCAGGGATGGAGCGGTGCGGGGGCAATGCTTCAAAATGGGGTCTGCAACGGAGGAGACACAGGGGGCGTGGTCACAGCGGCTGTATGACATCACATTCAGCCGCTGTGATCACAAAAATGGTGGCGGCTTCCTGCGCGCACATACAGTCTGCACCAGCAGGAGGCTACACCATTTTTTATGATCACGCTGAACTGCAGTGCGACTGCAATTACAGCATGGTCAAGAAGGGAGGCGTCATGCTGGGTGGCCATGCTTTTTCACTGTGCAGGAGCCAGCACCGCTCACACACTAGTCCCCGGGTGCAGCCCCCAACCCCCGGGACACCCGGAGCAACAAAATGTAGATTCAGGCCACCAGGCCACGTCCCTACCTATGAAACCATGCCTCCTTTTTACCATTGCGCTGCTTATCTGCGCGTACTGCATTACAATCTCCCTCGACACCTCTCTGGGTGTCACCAGTAATAGTGACACCTCTGCCATGCTTGTAGCAGCTGGTCCTAAGATCTACGCCTCAAGCCCTGAGTGTTTGCCCTTGTGACTTGTTGATCATCATAGCGAAGCAGATGCTTACAGAAAACTGCAGGGGCTTAGATTGAAAATAAAAAAATTGATGGGTATAAGGTAGAGAGGAGCGGGTTCGGTTCTCCGAGAACCGAATTCCCCACGAACTCCACGTGGTTTACACTGGTCCGAGGCAGGCTCGGTTGTTCCCGCCTGACTCGGAAAACCTGAACAAGGGAAAATGTCATCATCCCGCTGTCGGATTCTCGCGAGATTCGGATTCCATATAAAGAGCTGCGCGTTGCCGCCATTTTTACTCGTGCATTGAAGAGAGAGCGGAATGGACGTGGCTATGTTCTCTCAGTGGAAATCTCAATAGCAGTGCTCAGTATCAGTGGTTACTTATTGCTGCTCAGTAATACTAGTAGTGTGTCTCTCCTGCTCAGTGTCAGTTCTCAGTAGTATCCTCATCAGTGCTCAGTATCACTGCTCATTGTCTTGTGCTGCATTGTGGTGCTCAGCATACTACAGTACATTACTAATAGTCCAGTGCTGCATCTTGCTGCTCAGTGTCAGTTCTAGTATCCTCATCAGTGCTCACAATCACTGTTCATTGCATTTTGGTTTTCTGTATACTACAGTAACATAGTAATATAGTAACATATAGTAACATAGTTTTTGAGGTTGAATAGAGGCAAATTGCCCATCGTGTTCAACCTGTTTTAAGTTGTGATGATTCTACATACTTGCTGAATAATGTTTTATGACTAGTTAGCTACTATAACTCATGTTACCCCCGGATTAACCATGTTGATATTTTAAGTATTATAACCTTGGATAGCTTTTTCATTCAGAAATGTATCCATTCCTTTTTTAAATCCAATTACAGAGTCCGCCATTACCACCTTCCCTGGCAGGGAATTCCACATCCTGATTGCCCTAACAGTGAAGATCATAGTATCTCACCTGGCAGGTAAGTAGGAGTTGGGCTAGAGCTGTGGAGGATTGCTGCTCGGGCACCCCCTCTCAAGTGAAGGAGATCCAACTGAGGCAGCACAAGGGAACTCTCGAAAGAAGAACAAGGCTAGAGGAAGATCTGAGACAAAGAAATCTGACTTTTACCAGAGCTGACCAGAGGAAAGCACAAACACAGTCCCCCACTACCACAAATAATGCAGTCGAGTTTCCCACATTTGGGGAAATCACAGGGGTCAGCATACCCAGAATGCAATGAATGAACCTCACCCTGGGAGAACAATCTTCATGACCATGGTATCTCCTATGCAAAATAAGTATGATTTGGGATAGGGCTGGGGAGGGCCGCTGCTCAGGCACATCTCTGTCAAGTAAAGGAGATTCAACTGAGGCAGCACAAGGGAACTCTCATCTGGGGACAACAACTGCAGGGAGAACACATATTTTCAGATGAAAATCTTGGTCATGCTCTGGTTTCTCTTCAGAACGAACAAATCTTTCGCCTTTTACTAAAGATTTCCGTGGAGAGGAGCAAAACTGAGTTTTACCTCAATTTTTGCATGCCCCATCTTTTTGGGGTTTCTTTTATCGGTTTAAAGATAGAATGAGTGTGCTTTAATGAAAGCTCATTTGCATAGAAATTACAGTAAATGTTTGTTTCTTTTCAAACAGAACTTTCTTGACCATGCTACTTGCTTGAAAGATCTGGGAGCACATGGAATACAGTACAAACCATGCTTATAGCAAGGAGAAGCCAGGTGAGAAATCTGCTTTCTTTCAAATTGGGCGCTCACTTTGATCTGAATGAGGACTGCTGGCATGGCACTCAGGCGACAGGTGGAATCTTGGTCATGCTCTGGTTTCTCTTCAGAATGAACAAATCTTTCGCCTTTTATTAAAGATTATCCGTGGAGAGGAGCAAAACTGAGTTTTATCTCAATTTTTGCATGCCCCATATTATTGGGGTTTCTTTTATCAGTTTAAAGACAGAACGAGTGAGCTTTCTTGTTGGCTTTAATGTAAGTTTATTTGTATAACAATGACAGTAAATGTCTGTTTCTTTTCAAGCAGAACTTTCTTGACCATACTAATTGCTTGAAAGATCTGGGAGCACATGGAAAAGAGTACAAACCATGCTTATAGCAAGGGGAAGCCTGGTGAGAAATCTGCTTTCTTTCTTTCATATTGGGTGCTCACTTTGAGCTGAATGAGGACTGCTGGCATGGCACTCAGGCGACAGGTGGAATCTTGGTCATGCTCTGGTTTCTCGTCAGAACGAACAAATCTTTCGCCTTTTACTAAAGATTTCCGTGGAGAGGAGCAAAACTGAGTTTTATCTAAATTTTTGCATGCCCCATATTATTGGGGTTTCTTTTATCAGTTTAAAGACAGAACGAGTGTGCTTTCTTGTTAGCTTTAATGTAAGTTGCCATAGATGCAGTGAAACACGCGTGTAGGGCACGGCGTGTCCGCGTGTATTTGACTCATGTGAAATGTTATAAAACAAAAATATATGATTATGATGTTAGCTGTTAGTCTCCACTAATAGGGAATAGAAGCTGAGCTATAAGAAAGGAATACACTAGATATGATGTCACTTAGCAATTACAATGTCTAAAGTGCATACAGATAGCTACTAATAACTCTTGATAAGAATGTATATCAGTGTGGGTATATTTATATGATGGGATATTGGGACTAGTGAATATATATCACTCCTGCTGTCCAGATTGGCAATAACCAGACAATTATGATAAGAGTAGAGATGTCACATGGGCTGCTATAGATATTAATTTAATGCTGTATGTGTCATTTGTTACAAATGGATACATTTTCTATGAGTCAGCCTAGCAGCTGCATGTTCTAACAGAACACTATCCTCACACAGAATCTGCTAACCTTGAGATAACTAAATGACAGTGTGTAACAGTCTCTTTACTATAAGACTGTTACAAAGTAATACAGAATCTGCTAACCTTGAGATAACTAAATGACAGTGTGTAACAGTCTCTTTACTATAAGACTGTTACAAAGTAATACCGGTATATATATTTGAAGTCAGTCTAGCAGCTGTGTGTTCCAGCAGTTTATAAGACAAAGAAAATCTCCTATTGTGGAATCTAGACACATGGGACTGCTGGCCTGTGTCATACTATTTATATGTAATACCAGTAACATGTATATAACTGTTACATAATTGTTACAAATGGATAAATCTTTGAGTCAGCCTAGCAGCTACATGTCCTAACAGGACACCATAAATCCTTTACAGTGTAACAAATTGATTGGTAACACTTAAAGGCTGGAGAGCAGTTATATGCCTTACTAGCATACTCAATATACCACATTATTACACCAGTTACCACGATTATTGACAGCGCATTTGATATATTATATTACCCTCACACTGAGTCTGTTTACCTTTAGATAACTAAGTGACCGAATATGTAACGGTTTCTCTATCATAAGACTGTTACAAAGTGAGATAGATATATTTGGAAGTCAGTCAAACAGCTGTGTGTTTCAGCGGTTTATAAGAAAATTCCTCATTGTGGAATCTGGACCACTAAGGGTTATTATATATATAGCACATGGAATTGCCACATCTCCCTATATGATAATTTCATTACACTGTAACATAATAAGAATTAACTCTTTAACAGTGTAAATAGAGAGTAATGAATCTCTGACACATGGAATATATTATTTCTTAGATGAATTGGATAAACCATTATGACAGACACTTTGCTTCCTAATAAGAATTGAGGTGGCTATACCTCTAAGGAAAGCATTATTGCCTACGCCTAGATCAGATTAAATAAGATCTGGCTGAATATATGAAGGAAGGTTGCTATTTATATGAGAATTGGAATTGCTATATTCCTTAAGGCAACCCCACCGATTGATATATGTTGTCAATTAAGTATATCTGAACGGCTATATCTGGACCAGATTTAATAAGATCTGGCTGATTATATGAAGGAGGGCTGCTATTTATATTAGAATTGCCATATTCCTTAAGGCAACCGCACCTGTTGGTATATCTCGCCAATTAACTATATCTAAACAGCTAAATTAAAGCTATTCATCATTTTTTTAGTTTGGATATTAATAAATATGATCTTTCCATGATGCATAGAGATTTCCCTATCAAGTGATTCCTTATCCGATATAGAAAGCTATGGTATTGAATTTAGGAATATAGTCTTAGGGGACACAGAGAAATAAGTGATCCCCATCTACCTAAGCACCCCACAAATTGGAGGTTAGCTTACCGGTTATACTCAATCACCCCCACAAATTCGCCAATGGGGATGGCTTCCCGGGAGGTAACCCCTATTGAGTGAAGGGAGTATATAGGATACGACCCAGTGGTACCTGACGACATAGATACTAACAGCTATTTAATAACATTACGCTAGAAAGTGATTATTAGCAACATATATATCTATATAAACAACCCCGCCAGGGTTGTGCCTTCAAAAATAATCACACACGGACACGCTTTTTAAACCTTTTTTTCACATCTCTTTATTCTTCTTATGCACATGTATGTTAGTTCTGTGATTTTAACCTTTATGTTTCACTGCAGTTTGGGATAATAATATTAATATTTATCCAATTTTAATACATACTTAATAAAGGTTATATTTTATGATTCATTCATTCTGTCCAGTGCGTCAACAGTGCAGATTTCTTCTTGTTTTTTCTCCCAAATTCTATAACAATGACAGTAAATGTTGTTACTTTTCAAACAGAACTTTCTTGACCATGCTACTTGCTTGAAAGATCTGGGAGCACATGGAAAACAGTACAAACCATGCAGTATCACAAGAGCCTTTATTTGATCTTTCATGAAGATAGAGCAGAATTGAGGACACGTCAACAATTTCTGCCGAAGGTGGTTCATCTTTCCACATGGTGCCTTTGGCCACTGACACCTTCGTTGAGTCAAAGTCTCTGGCTGTGGTCAGAACTTTGAAAATTTATGTCACCAGAACGGTTCAGATTAGGAAAACAGAGGCTCTGTTTGTCCTGTATGCTCCCAACAGGATTGGGTGTCCTGCTTCCATGTAGACCATTATGCGCTGGATCTGTGGTAAGATTCAGCATGCTCATTCCACGGCAGGATTGCCGTTACTGAATTAGGTGAAGACCCATTCTACTAGAAAGGTGGGTTCATCCTGGGCAGCTGGTCGGGGAGTCTCGGCATTGCAACTTTGCCGAGCAGCTATTTAGTAAACACTTTTGCTAAGTTTTACAAGTTTGATACCTTGGCTGATGATAACCTCAAGTTGGGTCATTCGGTGCTGCAGAGTCGTACGCACTCTCCCACCCGTTCAAGAGCTTTGGTATAACCCCATGGTTCTTAATGTGACCCCAGCATCCTCTAGGTCGTATGAGAAAATAGGATTTTAATACCTACCGGTAAATCCTTTTCTCTTAGTCCGTAGAGGATGCTGGGCACCCGTCCCAGTCCATACTGTGTCTGCAGTTATTACTTGTGGTTATACACATGTTGTGTTATGGTTCTGGTCAGCTTTTTGCTGCAATTGTTCATGCCGTTGGCTTGTGTTCTGTTGAATGCCACGTTCTGCGGCATGCTTAAGGTGTGAGCTGGTAAGATGCTCACCTTAGTTTAACAATAAATCCTTTCCTCGAAATGTCCGTCTCCCTGGGCACAGTTCCTATAACTGGAGTCTGGAGGAGGGGCATAGAGGGAGGAGCCAGTTCACACCCTTTGAAAGTCTTAAAGTGCCCATGTCTCTTGCGGATCCCGTCTATACCCCATGGTTCTTAATGTGACCCCAGCATCCTCTACGGACTAAGAGAAAAGGATGCCCTTGCGCACTATCCTGACTTCTCCTCCCGTCTGCTTACTTTGTGCCTTCCAACGCACAATGCGAACTACAGGTGGTGCTGCAGGGCCCACACCCTTTTACTTGCCTTACAGAACAGCTCTGGAGCTGTTACAGTGCCCAGCTGCTGCAAGAAATCAGCTTGAATGCTTCAGGGGATGGGGCATGGCCAACATGAGCCCCACACCAAAGGAGGGTGGGGGTGTTTAATGCGAACTAGGGGTCATCCAAGCACCGCAAAAGGCCGCCATGCCCTGCATGCCCCTTTTCTCTTTTCATATGCAGATGAGAGTTCCAGTCAACTTTGGTCCACTGCTTGGATGACATCACCGTATGCAAATCCGTCTTCTGCAGACCTTCCCCCTGGAATGCTTGTACTAGTTGTTGCATATGGTTTGATATTTGATGGTGCTTCAATATTAGGCAGCCTTCCACCCTCCCATGTTCATCTGAACAGATGTGGTCTCCCTGCAGTTGTTGTCCCCAGACGAGAGTTCCCTTGTGCGTCCTCAGTTGAATCTCCTTAACTTGACGGGGGAGGGGCTGCCCGAGCAGCCACCCTCCCCAGCCCTATCCCAACTCATACTTATTTTGCATATGAGATCTCTTGATCATGAAGATTGTTCTCACAGGGTGAGGTTCATCCATTATATTTTAAAATAGGAAGGTACAAATTACATATTTGAATTGCATCTATGTGCTGGATTCAAATGTCCCCCCCCCCTTCCTTTCTCAATTGTGCCCGTCAGCAGCTATTCTAAGGTTGCTGCCAATGGGTGTGACACATTAATTTCTTCTGTGGGGTACACTGGACTCCACAAGGATTCACATTGGGGTGTAGAGTAGGATCTTGATCTGAGGCACCAACCGGCTCAAAGCTTTTGACTGTTCCCAAGATGCTCAGTGCATTCTCCTCTATAACCCCGCTTCCATGAACAGGGAGCTCAGTTTGTAGTTGGTGCCTTCAGTAGCAGGCCTCTTAACAGGGGCCTGCCTCAGGCAGCCTATTCTTAGCTATTAATTTTGACAAGAAAAGAAGAACTTGTTTTATGAGAATCTACAAGGGCTGCAGCAGGCTAGGTCTAATAGACATCTTTACTGCAGCTTCATCACTCCCAGCGGCGCTGTATACTCCCGTGCCCTGGTTGCTGGGTCACTGCAGCGGAGGCTCCAGTTTCTTCCTAAGGTCAGTCACACACACACCGCCCTTCCGGATCACGAGGCCGCTGATGAAGGGGAGCGTGGCCGTAGGGGGTGGACCGTGTGCGCACTGGCGTGGACACTGATTACTGGGCAGCCGCTCCACTAGCCACCAGGTACAGTTAAGGAGCACAGGTCTGGGAGTTTTACTCCTATATTAACCCAATTTTGTACTGCCCGCAGCGCATTGTGATAGGTAATAGGGCCTGATTCAGGTTGGATTGCAATCACAATAAGCGATCCAACTGCAAAAATTGCTAAGAGCATACGCATGTGCCTGCATTTTCTGCGGCACCCCGCAGAGAATGCGATCGCCTCTGCCTGTCAATCGGGGCGGGGGGGGGGGGGGGAGGGGGGTCAGCAACACTCCATTTCCAAGTCAGGGATGGAGCGGTGCGGGGGCAAGGCTTCAAAATGGGGTCTGCAACGGAGGAGACACAGGGGGCGTGGTCACAGCGGCTGTATGACATCACATTCAGCCGCTGTGATCACAAAAGTGGTGGCGGCTTCCTGCGCGCACATACAGTCTGCACCAGCAGGAGGCTACACCAATTTATATGATCACGCTGAACTGCAGTGCGACTGCAATTACAGCATGGTCAAGAATGGAGGCGTCATGCTCGGTGGCCATGCCCTGTCACTGTGCAGGAGCCAGCACCGCACACACACTAGTCCCCGGGTGCAGCCCCCAACCCCCGGGACACCCGGAGCAACAAAATGTAGATTCAGGCCACCAGGCCACGCCCCTACCTATGAAACCATGCCTCCTTTTTACCATTGCACTGCTTATCTGCGCGCACTGCATTACAATCTCCCTCGCCACCTCTCTGGGTGTCACCAGTGATAGTGACACCTCTGCCATGCTTGTAGCAGCTGGTCCTAAGATCTACGCCTCAAGCCCTGAGTGTTTGCCCTTGTGACTTGTTGATCATCATAGCGAAGCAGATGCTTACAGAAAACTGCAGGGGCTTAGATTGAAAATAAAAAAATTGATGGGTATAAGGTAGAGAGGAGCGGGTTCGGTTCTCCGAGAACCGAATTCCCGACGAACTCCACGTGGTTTACACTGGTCCGAGGCAGGCTCGGTTGTTCCCGCCTGACTCGGAAAACCTGAACAAGGGAAAATGTCATCATCCCGCTGTCGGATTCTCGCGAGATTCGGATTCCATATAAAGAGCTGCGCGTTGCCGCCATTTTTACTCGTGCATTGAAGAGAGAGCGGAGAGGACGTGGCTATGTTCTCTCAGTGGAAATCTCAATATCAGTGCTCAGTATCAGTGGTTACTTATTGCTGCTCTGTAATACTAGTAGTGTGTCTCTCCTGCTCAGTGTCAGTTCTCAGTAGTATCCTCATCAGTGCTCAGTATCACTGCTCATTGTCTTGTGCTGCATTGTGGTGCTCAGCATACTACAGTACATTACTAATAGTCCAGTGCTGCATCTTGCTGCTCAGTGTCAGTTCTAGTATCCTCATCAGTGCTCACTATCACTGCTCATTACATTGTGGTGTTCTGTATACTACAGTAACATAGTAATATAGTAACATATAGTAACATAGTTTTTGAGGTTGAATAGAGGCAAATTGCCCATCGTGTTCAACCTGTTTTAAGTTGTGATGATTCTACATACTTGCTGAATAATGTTTTATGACTAGTTAGCTACTATAACTCATGTTACCCCCGGATTAACCATGTTGATATTTTAAGTATTATAACCTTGGATAGCTTTTTCATTCAGAAATGTATCCATTCCTTTTTTAAATCCAATTACAGAGTCCGCCATTACCACCTTCCCTGGCAGGGAATTCCACATCCTGATTGCCCTAACAGTGAAGATCATAGTTCACCTGGCAGGTAAGTAGGAGTTGGGCTAGAGCTGTGGAGGATTGCTGCTCGGGCACCCCCTGTCAAGTGAAGGAGATCCAACTGAGGCAGCACAAGGGAACTCTCGAAAGAAGAACAAGGCTAGAGGAAGATCTGAGACAAAGAAATCTGACTTTTACCAGAGCTGACCAGAGGAAAGCACAAACACAGTCCCCCACTACCACAAATAATGCAGTCGAGTTTCCCACATTTGGGGAAATCACAGGGGTCAGCATACCCAGAGTGCAATGAATGAACCTCACCCTGGGAGAACAATCTTCATGACCATGGTATCTCCTATGCAAAATAAGTATGATTTGGGATAGGGCTGGGGAGGGCCGCTGCTCAGGCACATCTCTGTCAAGTAAAGGAGATTCAACTGAGGCAACACAAGGGAACTCTCATCTGGGGACAACAACTGCAGGGAGAACACATATTTTCAGATGAACATGGGAGGGCAGAAGGCTGCCTAATACTGAAGCACCCCCAAACAACAAACCAAATGCAACTACTAGTGCAAACATTCCTGGGGGTAGGCCTGCAGCAGATGGATTTGCATATGGTGATGTCATCCAAGCAGTGGGTCAAAGTTGGCTTCAACCCTCGTCTGCATATGAAAATAAAAATGGGGTGTGCAGGGCATGGCGGCCTTTTGCGGCGCTTGGATGACCCCTAGTTCGCATTAAACACCTCCACCTTCCTTCGGTGTGGGGCTCATGTTGGCTATGCCCCAGCCCCTGAAGCATTCAAGCTGATTTCTTGCAGCAGCTGGGCACTGTAACAGCTCCAGAGCTGCTCTGTAAAGCAAGTAAAAGGGTGTGGGCCCTGCAGCACTACCTGTAGTTTGCATTGTGTGTTGGAAGGCACAAAGTAAGCAGACGGGAGAAGTCAGGATAGTGCACAAGGGCATAGAAGGGAGCGGCTCAAGAAAAGAGAAGTGGAAACAGACAGCAAACTAGGCTGGAGAGAGACCTGAGACAAAGAGATCTGAATTATACGAGAGCCGACCAGAGGAAACACAAATTATGTAATCAAGTGTCCCACATTTGGGGAAATCGTAGGAGCAGCACACCCAGAGTGCATTGGGTGAGCCTTGCCCTGGGAGAAGCACCTTCCTGATCATAGTATCTCACCTGGCAGGTAAGTAGGAGTTGGGCTAGAGCTGGGGAGGGTCGCTGTTCGGGCACCCCCCTGTCAAGTGAAGGAGATCCAACTGAGGCAGCACAAGGAAACTCTCGAAAAAAGAACAAGGCTAGAGGAAGATCTGAGACAAAGAAATCTGACTTTTACCAGAGCTGACCAGAGGAAAGCACAAACACAGTCCCCCACTACCACAAATAATGCAGTCGAGTTTCCCACATTTGGGGAAATCACAGGGGTCAGCATACCCAGAATGCAATGAATGAACCTCACCCTGGGAGAACAATCTTCATGACAATGGTATCTCCTATGCAAAATAAGTATGATTTGGGATAGGGCTGGGGAGGGCCGCTGCTCAGGCACATCTCTGTCAAGTAAAGGAGATTCAACTGAGGCAGCACAAGGGAACTCTCATCTGGGGACAACAACTGCAGGGAGAACAGATATTTTCAGATGAACATGGGAGAGCAGAAGGCTGCCTAATACTGAAGCACCCCCAAACAACAAACCAAATGCAACAACTAGTACAAGCATTCCTGGGAAAAGGTCTGCAGAAGACGGATTTGCATACGGTGATGTCATCCAAGCAGTGGGCCAAAGTTGGCTGGAACCCTCATCTGCATATGAAAAGAGAAAAGGGGTATGCAGGGCATGGCGGCCTTTTGCGGCGCTTGGATGACCCTTAGTTCGCATTAAACACCTCCACCCTCCGTCGGTGTGGGGCTCATGTTGGCTATGCCCCAGCCCCTGAAGCATTCAAGCTGATTTCTTGCAGCAGCTGGGCACTGTAACAGCTCCAGAGCTGCTCTGAAAGGCAAGTAAAAGGGTGTGGGCCCTGCAGCACTACCTGTAGTTTGCATTGTGCGTTGGAAGGCACAAAGTAAGCAGACAGGAGAAGTCAGGAGAGTGCACAAGGGCATAGAAGGCAGCGGCTCAAGAAAAGAGAAGTCGAAACAGACAGCAAACTAGGCTGGAGAGAGACCTGAGACAAAGAGATCTGAATTATACGAGAGCCGACCAGGGGAAACACAAATTATGCAGTCAAGTTTCCCACATTTGGGGAAATCGCAGGAGCAGCACACCCAGAGTGCAATGGGTGAGCCTTGCCCTGGGAGAAGCACCTTCATGATCATAGTATCTCACCTGGCAGGTATGTAGGAGTTGGGCTAGAGCTGGGGAGGGTCGCTGCTTGGGTACCCCCCTGTCAAGTGAAGGAGATCAAACTGAGGCAGCACAATGGAACTCTCGAAAGAAGAACAAGGCTAGAGGAAGATCTGAGACAAAGAAATCTGACTTTTACCAGAGCTGACCAGAGGAAAACACAAACACAGTCCCCCACTACCACAAATAATGCAGTTGAGTTTCCCACATTTGGGGAAATCACAGGGGTCAGCATACCCAGAATGCAATGAATGAACCTCACCCTGGGAGAACAATCTTTATGACCATGGTATCTCCTATGCAAAATAAGTATGATTTGGGAATTGGCTGGGGAGGGCCGCTGCTCAGGCACATCTCTGTCAAGTAAAGGAGATTCAACTGAGGCAGCACAAAGGAACTCTCATCTGGGGACAACAACTGCCGGGAGAACACATATTTTCAGATGAACATGGGAGGGCAGAAGGCTGCCTAATACTGAAGCACCCCCAAACAACAAACCAAATGCAACAACTAGTACAAGCATTCCTGGGGGAAGGTCTGCAGAAGACGGATTTGCATACAGTGATGTCATCCAAGCAGTGGGCCAAAGTTGGCTGGAACCCTCATCTGTATATGAAAAGAGAAAAGGGGTATGCAGGGCATGGCGGCCTTTTGCGGCGCTTGGATGACCCTTAGTTCGCATTAAACACCCCCACCCTCCTTCGGTGTGGGGCTCATGTTGGCCATGCCCCAGCCCCTGAAGCATTCAAGCTGATTTCTTTCAGCAGCTTGGCACTGTAACAGCTCCAGAGCTGCTCTGTAAGGCAAGTAAAAGGGTGTGGGCCCTGCAGCACTACCTGTAGTTTGCATTGTGCATCGGAAGGCACAAAGTAAGCAGACAGGAGGAGAAGTCAGGATAGTGCACAAGGGTGTAGAAGGGATGGGCTCAAGAAAAAAGAAGTGGAAACAGACAGCAAACTAGGCTGGAGAGAGACCTGAGACAAAGAGATCTGAATTATATGAGAGCCGACTAGGGAAAACACAAATTATGCAGTCAAGTTTCCCACATTTGGGGAAATCGCAGGGGCAGCACACCCAGAGTGCAATGGGTGAGCCTTGCCCTGGGAGAAGCAACTTCATGATCATAGTATCTCACCTGGCAGGTAAGTAGGAGTTGGGCTAGAGCTGGGGAGGGTCGCTGCTCGGGCACCCCCCTGTCAAGTGAAGGAGATCCAACTGAGGCAGCACAAGGGAACTCTTGAAAGAAGAACAAGGCTAGAGGAAGATCTGAGACAAAGAAATCTGACTTTTACCAGAGCTGACCAGAGGAAAGCACAAACACAGTCCCCCACTACCACAAATAATGCAGTTGAGTTTCCCACATTTGGGGAAATCACAGAGGTCAGCTACCCAGAATGCAATGAATGAACCTAACCCTGGGAGAACAATCTTCATGACCATGGTATCTCCTATGCAAAATAAGTATGATTTGGGATAGGGCTGGGGAGGGCCGCTGCTCAGGCACATCTCTGTCAAGTAAAGGAGATTCAACTGAGTCAGCACAAGGGAACTCTCATCTGGGGACAACAACTGCAGGGAGAACACATATTTTCAGATGAACATGGGAGGGCAGAAGGCTGCCTAATACTGAAGCACCCCCAAACAACAAACCAAATGCAACAACTAGTGCAAGCATTCCTGGGGGAAGGCCTGCCGCAGATGGATTTGCATATGGTGATGTCATCCAAGCAGTGGGTCAAAGTTGGCTTCAACCCTCGTCTGCATATGAAAAGAGAAAAGGGGCATGCAGGGCATGGCGGCCTTTTGCGGCGCTTGGCTGACCCCTAGTTTGCATTAAACACCTCCACCCTCCGTCGGTGTGGGGCTCTTGTTGGCTATGCCCCAGCACCTGAAGCATTCAAGCTGATTTCTTGCTGCAGCTGGGCACTGTAACAGCTCCAGAGCTGCTCTGTAAGGCAAGTAAAAGGGTGTGGGCCCTGCAGCACTACCTGTAGTTTGCATTGTGCGTTGGAAGGCACAAAGTAAGCAGACAGGAGAAGTCAGGAGAGTGCACAAGGGCATAGAAGGCAGCGGCTCAAGAAAAGAGAAGTGGAAACAGACAGCAAACTAGGCTGGAGAGAGACCTGAGACAAAGAGATCTGAATTATACGAGAGCCGACCAGGGGAAACACAAATTATGCAGTCAAGTTTCCCACAGGAGTATATAGGATACGACCCAGTGGTACCTGACGACATAGATACTAACAGCTATTTAATAACATTACGCTAGAAAGTGATTATTAGCAACATATATATCTATATAAACAACCCCGCCAGGGTTGTGCCTTCAAAAATAATCACACACGGACACGCTTTTTAAACCTTTTTTTCACATCTCTTTATTCTTCTTATGCACATGTATGTTAGTTCTGTGATTTTAACCTTTATGTTTCACTGCAGTTTGGGATAATAATATTAATATTTATCCAATTTTAATACATACTTAATAAAGGTTATATTTTATGATTCATTCATTCTGTCCAGTGCGTCAACAGTGCAGATTTCTTCTTGTTTTTTCTCCCAAATTCTATAACAATGACAGTAAATGTTGTTTCTTTTCAAACAGAACTTTCTTGACCATGCTTCTTTTTTGAAAGATCTGGGAGCACATGGAAAACAGTACAAACCATGCAGTATCACAAGAGCCTTTATTTGATCTTTCATGAAGATAGAGCAGAATTGAGGACACGTCAACAATTTCTGCCGAAGGTGGTTCATCTTTCCACATGGTGCCTTTGGCCACTGACACCTTCGTTGAGTCAAAGTCTCTGGCTGTGGTCAGAACTTTGAAAATTTATGTCACCAGAACGGTTCAGATTAGGAAAACAGAGGCTCTGTTTGTCCTGTATGCTCCCAACAGGATTGGGTGTCCTGCGTCCATGTAGACCATTATGCGCTGGATCTGTGGTAAGATTCAGCATGCTCATTCCACGGCAGGATTGCCGTTACTGAATTAGGTGAAGACCCATTCTACTAGAAAGGTGGGTTCATCCTGGGCAGCTGGTCGGGGAGTCTCGGCATTGCAACTTTGCCGAGCAGCTATTTAGTAAACACTTTTGCTAAGTTTTAAAAGTTTTAGAGTAAAGGAGATTCAACTGAGGCAGCACAAGGGAACTCCCATCTGGGGACAACAACTGCAGTGAGAACACATATTTTCAGATGAACATGGGAGGGCAGAAGGCTGCCTAATACTGAAGCACCCCCAAACAACAAACCAAATGCAACAACTAGTACAAGCATTCCTGGGGGAAGGTCTGCAGAAGACGGATTTGCATACAGTGATGTCATCCAAGCAGTGGGCCAAAGTTGGCTGGAACCCTCATCTGCATATGAAAAGAGAAAAGGGGTATGCAGGGCATGGCGGCCTTTTGCGGCGCTTGGATGACCCTTAGTTCGCATTAAACACCCCCACCCTCCTTTGGTGTGGGGCTCATGTTGGCCATGCCCCAGCCCCTGAAGCATTCAAGCTGATTTCTTGCAGCAGCTTGGCACTGTAACAGCTCCAGAGCTGCTCTGTAAGGCAACTAAAAGGGTGTGGGCCCTGCAGCACTACCTGTAGTTTGCATTGTGCATTGGAAGGCACAAAGTAAGCAGACAGGAGGAGAAGTCAGGATAGTCCACAAGGGTATAGAAGGGAGGGGCTCAAGAAAAAAGAAGTGGAAACAGACAGCAAACTAGGCTGGAGAGAGACCTGAGACAAAGAGATCTGAATTATATGAGAGCCGACCAGGGGAAACACAAATTATGCAGTCAAGTTTCCCACATTTGGGGAAATCGCAGGGGCAGCACACCCAGGTGAGATACTATAATCAGGACGGTGCTTCTCCCAGGGCAAGGCTCACCCATTGCACTCTGGGTGTGCTGCTCCTACGATTTCCCCAAATGTGGGACACTTGACTGCATAATTTGTGTTTCCTCTGGTCGGCTCTCGTATAATTCAGATCTCTTTGTCTCAGGTCTCTCTCCAGCCTAGTTTGCTGTCTGTTTCCACTTCTTTTTTTCTTGAGCCCCTCCCTTCTATACCCTTGTGCACTATCCTGACTTCTCCTCCCGTCTGCTTACTTTGTGCCTTCCAATGCACAATGCAAACTACAGGTAGTGCTGCAGGGCCCACACCCTTTTACTTGCCTTACAGAGCAGCTCTGGAGCTGTTACAATGCCCAGCTGCTGCAAGAAATCAGCTTGAATGCTTCATGGGATGGGGCATGGCCAACATGAGCCCCACACCAAAGGAGGGTGGGGGTGTTTAATGCGATCTAGGGGTCATCCAAGCACCGCAAAAGGCTGCCATGCCCTGCACGCCCCTTTTCTCTTTTCATAAGCAGATGAGGGTTGAAGCCAACTTTGACCCACTGCTTGGATAACATCACCATATGCAAATCCATCTGCTGCAGGCCTTCCCCCAGGAATGCTTGCACTAGTTGTTGCATTTGGTTTGTTGTTTGGGGGTGCTTCAGTATTAGGCAGCCTTCTGCCCTCCCATGTTCATCTGAAAATATGTGTTCTCCCTGCAGTTGTTGTCCCCAGATGAGAGTTCCCTTGTGCTGCCTCAGTTGAATCTCCTTTACTTGACAGAGATGTGCCTGAGCAGCGGCCCTCCCCAGCCCTATCCCAAATCATACTTATTTTGCATAGGAGACACCATGGTCATGAAAATTGTTCACCCAGGGTGAGTTTCATTCATTGCATTCTGGGTATGCTGACCCCTGTGATTTCCCCAAATGTGGGAAACTCGCCTGCATTATTTGTGGTAGTGGGGGACTGTGTTTGTGTTTTCCGCTGGTCAGCTCTGGTAAAAGTCAGATTTCTTTGTCTCAGATCTTCCTCTAGCCTTGTTCTTCTTTCGAGAGTTCCATTGTGCTGCCTCAGTTGGATCTCCTACACTTGACAGGGGGGTGCCCGAGCAGCGACCCTCCCCAGCTCTAGCCCAACTCCTACTTACCTGCCAGGTGAGATACTATGATCTTGAAGGTGCTTCTCCCAGGGCAAGGCTCACCCATTGCACTCTGGGTGTGCTGCCCCTGCGATTTCCCCAAATGTGGGAAACTTGACTGCATAATTTGTGTTTCCCCTGGTCGGCTCTCGTATAATTCAGATCTCTTTGTCTCAGGTCTCTCTCCAGCCTAGTTTGCTGTCTGTTTCCACTTCTCTTTTCTTGAGCCGCTCCCTTCTATGCCCTTGCGCACTATCCTGACTTCTCCCGTCTGCTTACTTTGTGCCTTCCAACGCACAATGCGAACTACAGGTAGTGCTGCAGGGCCCACACCCTTTTATTTGCCTTACAGAGCAGCTCTGGAGCTGTTACAGTGCCCAGCTGCTGCAAGAAATCAGCTTGAATGCTTCAGGGGCTGGGGCATAGCCAACATGAGCCCCACACCGAAGGAGGGTGGAGGTGTTTAATGCGAACTAGGGGTCATCCAAGCGCCGCAAAAGGCCGCCATGCCCTGCATAACCCTTTTCTCTTTTCATATGCAGATGAGGGTTCCAGCCAACTTTGGCCCACTGCTTGGATGACATCACCGTATGCAAATTCGTCTCCTGCAGACCTTCCCCCAGGAATGCTTGTACTAGTTATTGCATATGGTTTGATATTTGATGGTGCTTCAGTATTAGGCAGCCTTCCGCCCTCCCATGTTCATCTGAAAAGATGTGGTCTCCCTGCAGTTGTTGTCCCCAGACGAGAGTTCCCTTGTGCTTCCTCAGTTGAATCTCCTTAACTTGACGGGGGAGGGGCTTGCCCGAGCAGCCACCCTCCCCAGCCCTAACCCAACTCATGCTTATTTTGCATATGAGATCTCTATATCATGAAGATTGTTCTCACAGGGTGAGGTTCATCCATTATATTTTAAAATAGGAAGGTTCAAATTACATATTTGAATTGCATCTATGTGCTGGATTCAAATGTTCCTCCCCCTTCCTTTCTCAATTGTGCCCGTCAGCAGCTATTCTAAGGTTGCTGCCAATGGGTGTGACACATTAATTTCTTCTGTGGGGTACACTGGACTCCACAAGGATTCACATTGGGGTGTAGAGTAGGATCTTGATCTGAGGCACCAACCGGCTCAAAGCTTTTGACTGTTCCCAAGATGCTCAGCGCATTCTCCTCTATAACCCCGCTTCCATGAACAGGGAGCTCAGTTTGTAGTTGGTGCCTTCAGTAGCAGGCCACTTAACAGGGGCCTGCCTCAGGCAGCCTATTCTTAGCTATTAATTTTGACAAGAAAATAAGAACTTTTTTTATGAGAATCTACAAGGGCTGCAGCAGGCTAGGTCTAATAGACATCTTTACTGCAGCTTCATCACTCCCAGCGGCGCTGTATACTCCCGTGCCCTGGTTGCTGGGTCACTGCAGCGGAGGCTCCGGTTTCTTCCTAAGGTCAGTCACACACACACCGCCCTTCCGGATCACGAGGCCGCTGATGAAGGGGAGCGTGGCCGTAGGGGGTGGACCGTGTGCGCACTGGCGTGGACACTGATTACTGGGCAGCCGCTCCACAAGCCACCAGGTACAGTTAAGGAGCATAGGTCTGGGGGTTTTTCTCCCATATTAAACCAATTTTGTACTGCCCGCAGCGCATTGCGATAGGTAATAGGGCCTGATTCAGGTTGGATTGCAATCACAATAAGCGATCCAACTGCAAAAATTGCTAAGAGCATACGCAAGTGCCTGCATTTTCTGCGGCACCCCGCAGAGAATGCGATCGCCTCTGCCTGTCAATCGGGGCAGGGGGGGAGAGGGGGGTCAGCAAAACTCCATTTCCAAGTCAGGGATGGAGCGGTGCGGGGGCAAGGCTTCAAAATGGGGTCTGCAACGGAGGAGACACAGGGGGCATGGTCACAGCGGCTGTATGACATCACATTCAGCCGCTGTGATCACAAAAATGGTGGCGGCTTCCTGCGCGCACATACAGTCTGCACCAGCAGAAGGCTACACCATTTTTTATGATCACGCTGAACTGCAGTGCGACTGCAATTACAGCATGGTCAAGAAGGGAGGCGTCATGCTGGGTGGCCATGTCCTGTCACTGTGCAGGAGCCAGCACCGCTCACACACTAGTCCCCGGGTGCAGCCCCCAACCCCCGGGACACCCGGAGCAACAAAATGTAGATTCAGGCCACCAGGCCACGCCCCTACCTATGAAACCATGCCTCCTTTTTACCATTGCGCTGCTTATCTGCGCGCACTGCATTACAATCTCCTTCGCCACCTCTCTGGGTGTCACCAGTGATAGTGACACCTCTGCCATGCTTGTAGCAGCTGGTCCTAAGATCTACGCCTCAAGCCCTGAGTGTTTGCCCTTGTGACTTGTTGATCATCATAGCGAAGCAGATGCTTACAGAAAACTGCAGGGGCTTAGATTGAAAATAAAAAAAATTATGGGTATAAGGTAGAGAGGAGCGGGTTCGGTTCTCCGAGAACCGAATTCCCCACGAACTCCACGTGGTTTACACTGGTCCGAGGCAGGCTCGGTTGTTCCCGCCTGACTCGGAAAACCTGAACAAGGGAAAATGTCATCATCCCGCTGTCGGATTCTCGCGAGATTCGGATTTCATATAAAGAGCTGCGCGTTGCCGCCATTTTTACTCGTGCATTGAAGAGAGAGCGGAGAGGACGTGGCTATGTTCTCTCAGTGGAAATCTCAATATCAGTGCTCATTATCAGTGGTTACTTATTGCTGCTCAGTAATACTAGTAGTGTGTCTCTCCTGCTCAGTGTCAGTTCTCAGTAGTATCCTCATCAGTGCTCAGTATCACTGCTCATTGTCTTGTGCTGCATTGTGGTGCTCAGCATACTACAGTACATTACTAATAGTCCAGTGCTGCATCTTGCTGCTCAGTGTCAGTTCTAGTATCCTCATCAGTGCTCACTATCACTGCTCATTACATTGTGGTGTTCTGTATACTACAGTAACATAGTAATATAGTAACATATAGTAATATAGTTTTTGAGGTTGAAAAGAGGCAAATTGCCCATCGTGTTCAACCTGTTTTAAGTTGTGATGATTCTACATACTTGCTGAATAATGTTTTATGACTGGGAGTTTTTTTAAGGTCAGTGCGCTTAGTCTCGCGTCCAAATATTCCTTTAAAGCAAAGGGTCGTCAAACAGGTTCTACTGTTTGGATTCAGTCAGTTGTGGATGCTCCGTCAGAAAACACCTCTCCAAACTTCTTTGGTGGCTGCTCAGTTCTTCAGAATATGACTTGGGTATGTTCAGTCATGAAATTCTGTGAAGGCAGGGGAGAAGAACAAGCGCCATATGGTGTAGTATTTTGAATAAATTGGAGTGATAGATAGGTATATACGAAGTAAGTACCGGATAGATTCTTGAGATTAGGCCTGTCTGTCTCACTAAATTCTTTGTGGCTGTTCCCCACCTAGGAGACAAAAGATCATCGCCATATGGTGTAGTAACCTCAGATATATCTTGGGGTACCCTCCCCTCTATTTCATGCGTACCAAAAGGAAAATTCAATATAGCATATAGGATATATTTATATCCAGGTAGATCAAGTCGGTCCAATATGATGTAATGGCTGAATCAGTCGACTGTTGCTGCCTTATATAGTATTATCAATAAAAAAATTTAATCCACAAAATAATAATACAAATTCAGATAAAAAATAAATAAAACAAATCAGAAAATCTTAGCTGATTGGTGTAGGCAGTAGTTAGGTCAGTCTCAACGCGTTTCGCCTCCAGGGCTTCCTCAGGAGAATACATCATATCAAAAGATACACATATTTATAGTGCTTTCAGTTTCGTTTTGGCCAGCACTTCCGGTTCTAACCTAAACCGGAAGTGACGCGGCAGTGGCCGGGACGAGCCGCGTCACTTCCGGTTTCACGGAGCAAACGGACTCTATGTCCGTCTTGCGCTACTTATACAGACTGATCTAAAATTTATATTAACACTGCACCACCAATGCAATCTAATGTTAAATATCAAGCCACATATGCATTTAGTATGTAAGTCGGACCGAGCACTTCCGGTTCCGGAAATGACGCGAACCGGAAGTGCTGGCCAAAATGAAACTGAAAGCACTATAAATATGTGTATCTTTTGATATGATGTATTCTCCTGAGGAAGCCCTGGAGGCGAAACGCGTTGAGACTGACCTAACTACTGCCTACACCAATCAGCTAAGATTTTCTGATTTGTTTTATTTATTTTTTATCTGAATTTGTATTATTATTTTGTGGATTAAAATTTTTTATTGATAATACTATATAAGGCAGCAACAGTCGACTGATTCAGCCATTACATCATATTGGACCGACTTGATCTACCTGGATATAAATATATCCTATATGCTATATTGAATTTTCCTTTTGGTACGCATGAAATAGAGGGGAGGGTACCCCAAGATATATCTGAGGTTACTACACCATATGGCGATGATCTTTTGTCTCCTAGGTGGGGAACAGCCACAAAGAATTTAGTGAGACAGACAGGCCTAATCTCAAGAATCTATCCGGTACTTACTTCGTATATACCTATCTATCACTCCAATTTATTCAAAATACTACACCATATGGCGCTTGTTCTTCTCCCCTGCCTTCACAATGTTTTATGACTAGTTAACTACTACAACTCATGTTCCCCCTGGATTAACCATGTTGATATTTTAAGTATTATAACCTTGGATAGCTTTTTCATTCAGAAATGTATCCATTCCTTTTTTAAATCCAATTACAGAGTCCACCATTACCACCTTCCCTGGCAGGGAATTCCACATCCTGATTGCCCTAACAGTGAAGATCATAGTATCTCACCTGGCAGGTAAGTAGGAGTTGGGCTAGAGCTGTGGAGGATTGCTGCTTGGGCACCCCCTGTCAAGTGAAGGAGATCCAACTGAGGCAGCACAAGGGAACTCTCGAAAGAAGAACAAGGCTAGAGGAAGATCTGAGACAAAGAAATCTGACTTTTACCAGAGCTGACCAGAGGAAAGCACAAACACAGTCCCCCACTACCACAAATAATGCAGTCGAGTTTCCCACATTTGGGGAAATCACAGGGGTCAGCATACCCAGAATGCAATGAATGAACCTCACCCTGGGAGAACAATCTTCATGACCATGGTATCTCCTATGCAAAATAAGTATGATTTGGGATAGGGCTGGGGAGGGCCGCTGCTCAGGCACATCTCTGTCAAGTAAAGGAGATTCAACTGAGGCAGCACAAGGGAACTCTCATCTGGGGACAACAACTGCAGGGAGAACACATATTTTCAGATGAACATGGGAGGGCAGAAGGCTGCCTAATACTGAAGCACCCCCAAACAACAAACCAAATGCAACAACTAGTGCAAGCATTCCTGGGGGAAGGCCTGCAGCAGATGGATTTGAATATGGTGATGTCATCCAAGCAGTGGGTCAAAGTTGGCTTCAACCCTCGTCTGCATATGAAAAGAATAAAGGGGTGTGCAGGGCATGGCGGCCTTTTGCAGCGCTTGGATGACCCCTAGTTCGCATTAAACACCTCCACCCTCCTTCGGTGTGGGGCTCATGTTGGCTATGCCCCAGCCCCTGAAGCATTCAAGCTGATTTCTTGCAGCAGCTGGGCACTGTAACAGCTCCAGAGCTGCTCTGTAAAGCAAGTAAAAGGGTGTGGGCCCTGCAGCACTACCTGTAGTTTGCATTGTGCGTTGGAAGGCACAAAGTAAGCAGACGGGAGAAGTCAGGATAGTGCACAAGGGTATAGAAGGGAGGGGCTCAAGAAAAAAGAAGTGGAAACAGACAGCAAACTAGGCTGGAGAGAGACCTGAGACAAAGAGATCTGAATTATATGAGAGCCGACCAGGGGAAACACAAATTATGCAGTCAAGTTTCCCACATTTGGGGAAATCGCAGGGGCAGCACACCCAGAGTGCAATGGGTGAGCCTTGCCCTGGGAGAAGCATCTTCATGATCATAGTATCTCACCTGGCAGGTAAGTAGGAGTTGGGCTAGAGCTGGGGAGGGTCGCTGCTCGGGCACCCCCCTGTCAAGTGAAGGAGATCCAACTGAGGCAGCACAAGGGAACTCTCGAAAGAAGAACAAGGCTAGAGGAAGATCTGAGACAAAGAAATCTGACTTTTACCAGAGCTGACCAGAGGAAAGCACAAACACAGTCCCCCACTACCACAAATAATGCAGTTGAGTTTCCCACATTTGGGGAAATCACAGGGGTCAGCATACCCAGAATGCAATGAATGAACCTAACCCTGGGATAACAATCTTCATGACCATGGTATATCCTATGCAAAATAAGTATGATTTGGGATAGGGCTGGGGAGGGCCGCTGCTCAGGCACATCTCTGTCAAGTAAAGGAGATTCAACTGAGGCAGCACAAGGGAACTCTCATCTGGGGACAACAACTGCAGGGAGAACACATATTTTCAGATGAACATGGGAGGGCAGAAGGCTGCCTAAAACTGAAGCACCCCCAAACAACAAACCAAATGCAACTACTAGTGCAAGCATTCCTGGGGGAAGGCCTGCAGCAGATGGATTTGCATATGGTGATGTCATCCAAGCAGTGGGTCAAAGTTGGCTTCAACCCTCGTCTGCATATGAAAAGAAAAAAGGGGTGTGCAGGGCATGGCGCCCTTTTGCGGCGCTTGGATGACCCCTAGTTCGCATTAAACACCTCTACCCTCCTTCGGTGTGGGGCTCATGTTGGCTATGCCCCAGCCCCTGAAGCATTTAAGCTGATTTCTTGCAGCAGCTGGGCACTGTAACAGCTCCAGAGCTGCTCTGTAAAGCAAGTAAAAGGGTGTGGGCCCTGCAGCACTACCTGTAGTTTGCATTGTGCGTTGGAAGGCACAAAGTAAGCAGACGGGAGAAGTCAGGATAGTGCACAAGGGTATAGAAGGGAGGGGCTCAAGAAAAAAGAAGTGGAAACAGACAGCAAACTAGGCTGGAGAGAGACCTGAGACAAAGAGATCTGAATTATATGAGAGCCGACCAGGGGAAACACAAATTATGCAGTCAAGTTTCCCACATTTGGGGAAATCGCAGGGGCAGCACACCCAGAGTGCAATGGGTGAGCCTTGCCCTGGGAGAAGCATCTTCATGATCATAGTATCTCACCTGGCAGGTAAGTAGGAGTTGGGCTAGAGCTGGGGAGGGTCGCTGCTCGGGCACCCCCCTGTCAAGTGAAGGAGATCCAACTGAGGCAGCACAAGGGAACTCTCGAAAGAAGAACAAGGCTAGAGGAAGATCTGAGACAAAGAAATCTGACTTTTACCAGAGCTGACCAGAGGAAAGCACAAACACAGTCCCCCACTACCACAAATAATGCAGTTGAGTTTCCCACATTTGGGGAAATCACAGGGGTCAGCATACCCAGAATGCAATGAATGAACCTAACCCTGGGAGAACAATCTTCATGACCATGGTATCTCCTATGCAAAATAAGTATGATTTGGGATAGGGCTGGGGAGGGCCGCTGCTCAGGCACATCTCTGTCAAGTAAAGGAGATTCAACTGAGGCAGCACAAGGGAACTCTCATCTGGGGACAACAACTGCAGGGAGAACACATATTTTCAGATGAACATGGGAGGGCAGAAGGCTGCCTAATACTGAAGCACCCCCAAATAACAAACCAAATGCAACAACTAGTGCAAGCATTCCTGGGGGAAGGCCTGCAGCAGATGGATTTGAATATGGTGATGTCATCCAAGCAGTGGGTCAAAGTTGGCTTCAACCCTCGTCTGCATATGAAAAGAATAAAGGGGTGTGCAGGGCATGGCGGCCTTTTGCGGCGCTTGGATGACCCCTAGTTCGCATTAAACACCTCCACCCTCCTTCGGTGTGGGGCTCATGTTGGCTATGCCCCAGCCCCTGAAGCATTCAAGCTGATTTCTTGCAGCAGCTGGGCACTGTAACAGCTCCAGAGCTGCTCTGTAAAGCAAGTAAAAGGGTGTGGGCCCTGCAGCACTACCTGTAGTTTGCATTGTGCGTTGGAAGGCACAAAGTAAGCAGACGGGAGAAGTCAGGATAGTGCACAAGGGTATAGAAGGGAGGGGCTCAAGAAAAAAGAAGTGGAAACAGACAGCAAACTAGGCTGGAGAGAGACCTGAGACAAAGAGATCTGAATTATATGAGAGCCGACCAGGGGAAACACAAATTATGCAGTCAAGTTTCCCACATTTGGGGAAATCGCAGGGGCAGCACACCCAGAGTGCAATGGGTGAGCCTTGCCCTGGGAGAAGCATCTTCATGATCATAGTATCTCACCTGGCAGGTAAGTAGGAGTTGGGCTAGAGCTGGGGAGGGTCGCTGCTCGGGCACCCCCCTGTCAAGTGAAGGAGATCCAACTGAGGCAGCACAAGGGAACTCTCGAAAGAAGAACAAGGCTAGAGGAAGATCTGAGACAAAGAAATCTGACTTTTACCAGAGCTGACCAGAGGAAAGCACAAACACAGTCCCCCACTACCACAAATAATGCAGTTGAGTTTCCCACATTTGGGGAAATCACAGGGGTCAGCATACCCAGAATGCAATGAATGAACCTAACCCTGGGAGAACAATCTTCATGACCATGGTATCTCCTATGCAAAATAAGTATGATTTGGGATAGGGCTGGGGAGGGCCGCTGCTCAGGCACATCTCTGTCAAGTAAAGGAGATTCAACTGAGGCAGCACAAGGGAACTCTCATCTGGGGACAACAACTGCAGGGAGAACACATATTTTCAGATGAACATGGGAGGGCAGAAGGCTGCCTAATACTGAAGCACCCCCAAACAACAAACCAAATGCAACAACTAGTTCAAGCATTCCTGGGGGAAGGCCTGCCGCAGATGGATTTGCATATGGTGATGTCATCCATGCAGTGGGTCAAAATTGGTTCAAACACCTTTGCAAAGTTCTATAAGTTTGATACCCTGGCTGAGGAGGACCTCCTGTTTGCTCAATCAGTGCTGCAGAGTCATCCGCACTCTCCTGCCCGTTTGGGAGCTTTGGTATAATCCCCATGGTCCTTACGGAGTCCCCAGCATCCTCTAGGACGTAAGAGAAAATAAGATTTTAAACCTACCGGTAAATCTTTTTCTCGTAGTCCGTAGAGGATGCTGGGTGCCCGTCCCAAGTGCGGTCTACTTCTGCAAGACTTGTATATAGTTATTGCTTACATAAGGGTTATATGTTAGTTTTCATCGGTCTTGGACTGATGCTATGTTGTTTTCATACTGTTAACTGGGTAGTATATCACAAGTTATACGGTGTGATTGGTGTGGCTGGTATGAATCTTGACCTTGGATTAACAAAAATCCTTTCCTCGTACTGTCCGTCTCCTCTGGGCACAGTTTCTCTAACTGAGGTATGGAGGAGGGGCATAGAGGGAGGAGCCAGTGCACACCCAGATCAAAAGTCTTTTTTAAAGTGCCCATGTCTGCTGCGGAGCCCGTCTATCCCCCATGGTCCTTACGGAGTCCCCATCATCCTCTACGGACTACGAGAAAAAAAAATTACCGGTAGGTTTAAAATGTTATTTTTTTCTCTGCAACCCACTGCTAAATTGTGCTTCCTAGCTGTTTTTTATAAAATCACTTAATTAAATCTAACTCTGATTACGTCAGAGAAGGCCAGGTACCCTACACCATAAGAGGGGGTATGAAATTTTGACTTGTCTTCTTAAAGATCACCAAAATCTGTTGACAAGGTCAATTACATCCCTGGGTGGGATAGAACCACCAACCTTTTGGTTAATAGCCCATGTAAGTGCAAGAAATCCTGAAGCACTCACTCATCATGGGAAAGTACCAATGTGTTTCTTACAAAAATTCTCCAGATTATTGACTTTTTAAAGTTTTTCTAGGAAACGTTCTAGATGAATGCTTATTAGCCTTTGTCAGTATTGACTTTTGCAAGGTGTCTCTGTGGCGCAATCGGTTAGCATGTTTGGCTATTAACCAAAAGGTTGGTGGTTCAATCCCACCCAGGGATGTAATTGACCTTGTAATCAGATTTTGGTGATCTTTAAGTAGACAAGTCAAAATTTCAAAAACCCCCCTTATGGTGTAGGGTACCTGGCCTTCTCTGATGTAATCAGAGTTAGATTTGATTAAGTGATTTTATAAAAAAACAGCTAGGAAGCACAATTTAGCAGTGGGTTGCAGAGAAAAAAAATTATGCTGGCAGAAAAGTACAATTGAGTGATTAAACAGCTCTTCATTTTCTGATTTTATGTTTATGCTAACAAATTTGCTCTCTGAAAAGTGTACACAAAGCCAAGTCTCTGATTAACACCTTTGTAGGAATGGTTTTTCACCTATTACTGAATTAAACTTGCTTCATTGGAAAGGCATCAAAGATGCATCCTCATTTCAATGTCTACTGAAATAATACAGGTTGACACCAGGAAACGTCACTGCATCATTGCTGCTTCCTCATGGGGAAGTCTGTTTAATGTGAAAACAAGGTGATATCTAATCAGCACACAGGTAAGGAATTAAGAAAATCTTTCTTTATGGGTGAAGATGTTTCTCACAAATTGTTGTCCCAATGCATCATTGAAATTCAAGATGGAAGATGATTTTCATATATCACTTGTACATTTTGCATTGCTCTTCTGGTGACAATGTAGTTTGTTTTTGTCAATTACCATTTCAGTAATAGGGTAAAGAAAATTAAGTGGATTTTTTAAAGAAAACAATGCTGTCAATATACTATTAAAACAAATTAAAATGATAAAAGTTATTGTACTTTAAGTAAAAATAAAAGAGCCAAAATATCAATCCCAGTTTTTGATTACTTTAATTATAAAAAAAAAAATGCACATAGCAGAGGATAGTTTCGATCAATCGACCTCTGGGGTATGGGCCCAGCATGCTTCCATTGCACTACTCTGCTGCTCATGGAAGTGTAAGAGATCCTGAAGACTAAATTGATTAAAGGCCTAAAAGTACTTGACTATAAGGAAAGACTTACTAGGCTGAATATTTATACACTAGAAAAGAGGTGCCTAAGAGGAGATATTATTAATATCTTCAAATATGTAAAGATACATAACAAAGAGTTATCAGAGGAATTATTTATTAAAAGAACACGTGGTCACTCGCTGCGACTGGAGGAAAGTTCAGAACGCAATGGAGGAAAGGATTCTTCACTGTTAGGGCAATCAGGATGTGGAATTCCCTGCCAGGGAAGGTGGTAATGGCGGACTCTGTAATTGGATTTAAAAAAGGAATGGATACATTTCTGAATGAAAAAGCTATCCAAGGTTATAATACTTAAAATATCAACATGGTTAATCCGGGGGTAACATGAGTTATAGTAGCTAACTAGTCATAAAACATTATTCAGCAAGTATGTAGAATCATCACAACTTAAAACAGGTTGAACACGATGGGCAATTTGCCTCTATTCAACCTCAAAAACTATGTTACTATATTACTATGTTATTGTAGTATACAGAACACCACAATGCAATGAGCAGTGATAGTGAGCACTGATGAGGATACTAGAACTGACACTGAGCAGCAAGATGCAGCACTGGACTATTAGTAATGTACTGTAGTATGCTGAGCACCACAATGCAGCACAAGACAATGAGCAGTGATACTGAGCACTGATGAGGATACTACTGAGAACTGACACTGAGCAGGAGAGACACACTACTAGTATTACTGAGCAGCAATAAGTAACCACTGATACTGAGCACTGATATTGAGATTTCCACTGAGAGAACATAGCCACGTCCTCTCCGCTCTCTCTTCAATGCACGAGTAAAAATGGCAGCAACGCGCAGCTCTTTATATGGAATCCGAATCTCGCGAGAATCCGACAGCGGGATGATGACATTTTCCCTTGTTCAGGTTTTCCGAGTCAGGCGGGAACAACCGAGCCTGCCTTGGACCAGTGTAAACCACGTGGAGTTTGTGGGGAATTCGGTTCTCGGAGAACCGAACCCGCTCCTCTCTACCTTATACCCATCAATTTTTTTATTTTCAATCTAAGCCCCTGCAGTTTTCTGTAAGCATCTGCTTCGCTATGATGATCAACAAGTCACAAGGGCAAACACTCAGGGTTTGAGGCGTAGATCTTAGGACCAGCTGCTACAAGCATGGCAGAGGTGTCACTATCACTGGTGACACCCAGAGAGGTGGCGAGGGAGATTGTAATGCAGTGCGCGCAGATAAGCAGCGCAATGGTAAAAAGGAGGCATGGTTTCATAGGTAGGGGCGTGGCCTGGTGGCCTGAATCTACATTTTGTTGCTCCGGGTGTCCCGGGGGTTGGGGGCTGCACCCGGGGACTAGTGTGTGAGCGGTGCTGGCTCCTGCACAGTGACAGGGCATGGCCACCCAGCATGACGCCTCCCTTCTTGACCATGCTGTAATTGCAGTCGCACTGCAGTTCAGCGTGATCATAAAAAATGGTGTAGGCTCCTGCTGGGGCAGACTGTATGTGCGCGCAGGAAGCCGCCACCATTTTTGTGATCACAGCGGCTGAATGTGATGTCATACAGCCGCTGTGACCATGCCTCCTGTGTCTCCTCTGTTGCAGACCCCATTTTGAAGCCTTGCCCCCGCACCGCTCCATCTCTGACTTGGAAATGGAGTGTTGCTGACCCACCTCTCCCCCCCTTCCCCGCCCCGATTGACAGGCAGAGGCGATCACATTCTCTGCGGGGTGCCGCAGAAAATGCAGGCACATGCGTATGCTCTTAGCAATTTTTGCAGTTGGATCGCTTATTGTGATTGCAATCCAACCTGAATCAGGCCCTATTACCTATCACAATGCGCTGCGGGCAGTACAAAATTGGGTTAATATAGGAGAAAAACCCCCAGACCTGTGCTCCTTAACTGTACCTGGTGGCTAGTGGAGCGGCTGCCCAGTAATCAGTATCCACCGCAGTGCGCACACGGCCCACCCCCTACGGCCTCGCTCCCCTTCATCAGCGGCCTCGTGATCCGGAAGGGTGGTGTGTGTGTGACTGACCTTAGGATGAAACCGGAGCCTCCGCTGCAGTGACCCAGCAACCAGGGCACGGGAGTATACAGCGCCGCTGGGAGTGATGAAGCTGCAGTAAAGATGTCTATTAGACCTAGCCTGCTGCAGCCCTTGTAGATTCTCATAAAACAAGTTCTTCTTTTCTTGTCAAAATTAATAGCTAAGAATAGGCTGCCTGAGGCAGGCCCCTGTTAAGTGGCCTGCTACTGAAGGCACCAACTACAAACTGAGCTCCCTGTTCATGGAAGCGGGGTTATAGAGGAGAATGCACTGAGCTTCTTGGGAACAGTCAAAAGCTTTGAGCCGGTTGGTGCCTCAGATCAAGATCCTACTCTACACCCCAATGTGAATCCTTGTGGAGTCCAGTGTACCCCACAGAAGAAATTAATGTGTCACACCCATTGGCAGCAACCTTAGAATAGCTGCTGACGGGCACAATTGAGAAAGGAAGGGGGGGGGGACATTTGAATCCAGCACATAGATGCAATTCAAATATGTAATTTGTACCTTCCTATTTTAAAATATAATGGATGAACCTCACCCTGTGAGAACAATCTTCATGATCAAGAGATCTCATATGCAAAATAAGGATGAGTTGGGATAGGGCTGGGGAGGGTGGCTGCTCGGGCAGCCCCTCCCCCGTCAAGTTAAGGAGATTCAACTGAGGAAGCACAAGGGAACTCTCGTCTGGGGACAACAACTGCAGGGAGACCACATCTTTTCAGATGAACATGGGAGGGCGGAAGGCTGCCTAATACTGAAGCACCATATGCAACAACTAGTACAAGCATTCCTGGGGGAAGGTCTGCAGCAGACGGATTTGCATACGGTGATGTTATCCAAGCAGTGGGCCAAAGTTGACTGGAACCCTCATCTGCATATGAAAAGAGAAAAGGGGCATGCAGGGCATGGCGGCCTTTTGCAGTGCTTGGATGACCCCTAGTTCACATTAAACACCCCCACCCTCCTTTGGTGTGGGGCTCATGTTGGCCATGCCCCATCCCCTGAAGCATTCAAGCTGATTTCTTGCAGCAGCTGGGCACTGTAACAGCTCCAGAGCTGTTCTGTAAGGCAAGTAAAAGGGTGTGGGCCCTGCAGCACCACCTGTAGTTCGCATTGTGCGTTGGAAGGCACAAAGTAAGCAGACGGGAGGAGAAGTCAGGATAGTGCGCAAGGGCATTCTTTTCTCTTAGTCCGTAGAGGATGCTGGGGTCACATTAAGAACCATGGGGTATAGACGGGATCCGCAAGAGACATGGGCACTTTAAGACTTTCAAAGGGTGTGAACTGGCTCCTCCCTCTATGCCCCTCCTCCAGACTCCAGTTATAGGAACTGTGCCCAGGGAGACGGACATTTCGAGGAAAGGATTTATTGTTAAACTAAGGTGAGCATCTTACCAGCTCACACCTTAAGCATGCCGCAGAAAGTGGCATTCAACAGAACACAAGCCAACGGCATGAACAATTGCAGCAAAAAGCTGACCAGAACCATAACACAACATGTGTATAACCACAAGTAATAACTGCAGACACAGTATGGACTGGGACGGGTGCCCAGCATCCTCTACAGACTAAGAGAAAAGGATTTACCGGTAGGTATTAAAATCCTATTTTCTCATACGACCTAGAGGATGCTGGGGTCACATTAAGAACCATGGGGTTATACCAAAGCTCTTGAACGGGTGGGAGAGTGCGTACGACTCTGCAGCACCGAATGACCCAACTTAAGGTTATCATCAGCCAAGGTATCAAACTTGTAAAACTTAGCAAAAGTGTTTACTAAATAGCTGCTCGGCAAAGTTGCAATGCCGAGACTCCCCGACCAGCTGCCAAGGATGAACCCACCTTTCTAGTAGAATGGGTCTTCACCTACTTCAGTAACGGCAATCCTGCCGTGGAACGAGCATGCTGAATCTTACCACAGATCCAGCGCATAATGGTCTACATGGAAGCAGGACACCCAATCCTGATGGGAGCATACAGGACAAACAGAGCCTCTGTTTTCCTAATCTGAACCGTTCTGGTGACATAAATTTTCAAAGTTCTGACCACAGCCAGAGACTTTGACTCAACGAAGGTGTCAGTGGCCAAAGGCACCATGTGGAAAGATGAACCACCTTCGGCAGAAATTGTTGACGTGTCCTCAATTCTGCTCTATCTTCATGAAAGATCAAATAAAGGCTCTTGTGATACTGCATGGTTTGTACTGTTTTCCATGTGCTCCCAGATCTTTCAAGCAAGTAGCATGGTCAAGAAAGTTCTGTTTGAAAAGAAACAAACATTTACTGTCATTGTTATGCAAATAAACTTACATTAAAGCTAACAAGAAAGCACACTCGTTCTGTCTTTAAACTGATAAAAGAAACCCCAATAATATGGGGCATGCAAAAATTGAGATAAAACTCAGTTTTGCTCCTCTCCACGGAAATCTTTAATAAAAGGCGAAATATTTGTTAGTTCTGAAGAGAAACCAGAGCATGACCAAGATTCCACCTGTCGCCTGAGTGCCATGCCAGCAGTTCTCATTCAGATCAAAGTGAGCACCCAATTTGAATGAAAGAAAGCAGATTTCTCACCAGGCTTCCCCTTGCTATAAACATGGTTTGTACTCTTTTCCATGTGCTCCCAGATCTTTCAAGCAATTAGTATGGTCAAGAAAGTTCTGCTTGAAAAGAAACAGACATTTATAGTCATTGTTATGCAAATAAACTTACATTAAAGCTAACAAGAAAGCACACTCGTTCTGTCTTTAAACTGATAAAAGAAACCCCAATAATATGGGGCATGCAAAAATTGAGATAAAACTCAGTTTTGCTCCTCTCCACAGAAATCTTTAATAAAAGGCGAAAGATTTGTTCGTTCTGAAGAGAAACCAGAGCATGACCAAGATTCCACCTGTCGCCTAAATGCTGTGCCAGCAGTCCTCATTCAGATCAAAGTGAGCGCCCAACTTGAAAGAAAGCAGATTTCTCACCTGGCTTCTCCTTGCTATAAGCATGGTTTGTACTGTATTCCATGTGCTCCCAGATCTTTCAAGCAAGTAGCATGGTCAAGAAAGTTCTGTTTGAAAAGAAACAAACATTTACTGTCATTTCTATGCAAATGAGCTTACATTAAAGCTAACAAGAAAGCACACTCGTTCTGTCTTTAAACTGATAAAAGAAACCCCAATAATATGGGGCATGCAAAAATTGAGATAAAACTCGGTTTTGCTCCTCTCCACGGAAATCTTTAGTAAAAGGCGAAAGATTTGTTCGTTCTGAAGAGAAACCAGAGCATGACCAAGATTTTCATCTGAAAATATGTGTTCTCCCTGCAGTTGTTGTCCCCAGATGAGAGTTCCCTTGTGCTGCCTCAGTTGAATCTCCTTTACTTGACAGAGATGTGCCTGAGCAGCGGCCCTCCCCAGCCCTATCCCAAATCATACTTATTTTGCATAGGAGATACCATGGTCATGAAGATTGTTCTCCCAGGGTGAGGTTCATTCATTGCATTCTGGGTATGCTGACCCCTGTGATTTTCCCAAATGTGGGAAACTCGCTTTTATACCCTTGTGCACTATCCTGACTTCTCCTCCTGTCTGCTTACTTTGTGCCTTCCAATGCACAATGCAAACTACAGGTAGTGCTGCAGGGCCCACACCCTTTTACTTGCCTTACAGAGCAGCTCTGGAGCTGTTACAGTGCCAAGCTTCTGCAAGAAATCAGCTTGAATGCTTCAGGGGATGGGGCATGGCCAACATGAGCCCCACACCGAAGGAGGGTGGGGGTGTTTAATGCGAACTAAGGGTCATCCAAGCGCCGCAAAAGGCCGCCATGCCCTGCACACCCCTTTTCTCTTTTCATATGCAGATGAGGGTTCCAGCCAACTTTGGCCCACTGCTTGGATGACATCACCGTATGCAAATCCGTCTTCTGCAGAACTTCCCCCAGGAATGCTTGTACTAGTTGTTGCATTTGGTTTGTTGTTTGGGGGTGCTTCAGTATTAGGCAGCCTTCTGCCCTCCCATGTTCATCTGAAAAAATGTGTTCTCCCTGCAGTTGTTGTCCCCAGATGAGAGTTCCCTTGTGCTGCCTCAGTTGAATCTCCTTTACTTGACAGAGATGTGCATGAGCAGCGGCCCTCCCCAGCCCTATCCCAAATCATACTTATTTTGCATAGGAGATACCATGGTCATGAAGATTGTTCTCCCAGGGTGAGGTTCATTCATAGCATTTTGGGTATGCTGACCCCTGTGATTTACCCAAATGTGGGAAACTCAACTGCATTATTTGTGGTAGTGGGGGACTGTGTTTGTGCTTTCCTCTGGTCAGCTCTGGTAAAACTCAGATTTCTTTATCTCAGATTTTCCTCTAGCCTTGTTCTTCTTTCGAGAGTTCCCTTGTGCTGCCTCAGTTGGATCTCCTTCACTTTACAGGGAAGTACCCGAGCAGCGACCCTCCCCAGCTCTCGCCCAACTCCTACTTACCTGCCAGGTGAGATACTATGATCATGAAGGTGCTTCTCCCAGGGCAAGGCTCACCCATTGCACTCTGGGTGTGCTGCTCCTGCGATTTCCCCAAATGTGGGAAACTTGACTGCATAATTTGTGTTTCCCCTGGTCGGCTCTCGTATAATTCAGATCTCTTTGTCTCAGGTCTCTCTCCAGCCTAGTTTGCTGTCTGTTTCCACTTCTCTTTTCTTGAGCCGCTCCCTTCTATGCCCTTGCGCACTATCCTGACTTCTCCTCCTTTCTGCTTACTTTGTGCCTTCCAACGCACAATGCGAACTATAGGTAGTGCTGCAGGGCCCACACCCTTTTACTTGCCTTACAGAGCAGCTCTGGAGCTGTTACAGTGCCCAGCTGCTGCAAGAAATCAGCTTGAATGCTTCAGGGGCTGGGGCATAGCCAACATGAGCCCCGCACCGAAGGAGGGTGGAGGTGTTTAATGCAAACTAGGGGTCATCCAAGCGCCGCAAAAGGCCGCCATGCCCTGCATAACCCTTTTCTCTTTTTATATGCAGATGAGGGTTCCAGCCAACTTTGGCCCACTGCTTGGATGACATCACCGTATGCAAATCCGTCTTCTGCAGACCTTCACCCTGGAATGCTTTTACTAGTTGTTGCATTTGGTTTGTTGTTTGGGGATGCTTCAGTATTAGGCAGCCTTCTGCCCTCCCATGTTCATCTGAAAATATGTGTTCTCCCTGCAGTTGTTGTACCCAGATGAGAGTTCCCTTGTGCTGCCTCAGTTGAATCTCCTTTACTTGACAGAGATGTGCCTGAGCAGCGGCCCTCCCCAGCCCTATCCCAAATCATACTTATTTTGCATAGGAGTTACCATGGTCATGAAGATTGTTCTCCCAGGGTGAGGTTCATTCATTGCATTCTGGGTATGCTGACCCCTGTGATTTCCCCAAATGTGGGAAACTCGACTGCATTATTTGTGGTAGTGGGGGACTGTGTTTGTGCTTTCCTCTGGTCAGCTCTGGTAAAAGTCAGATTTCTTTGTCTCAGATCTTCCTCTAGCCTTGTTCTTCTTTCGAGAGTTTCTTTGTGCTGCCTCAGTTGGATCTCCTTCACTTGACAGGGGGGTGCCCGAGCAGCGACCCTCCCCAGCTCTAGCCCAACTCCTACTTACCTGCCAGGTGAGATACTATGATCAGGAAGTTGCTTCTCCCAGGGCAAGGCTCACCCATTGCACTCTGGGTGTGCTGCTCCTACGATTTCCCCAAATGTGGGACACTTGACTGCATAATTTGTGTTTCCTCTGGTCGGCTCTCGTATAATTCAGATCTCTTTGTCTCAGGTCTTTCTCCAGCCTAGTTTGCTGTCTGTTTCCACTTCTTTTATCTTGAGCCCCTCCCTTCTATACCCTTGTGCACTATCCTGACTTCTCCTCCCGTCTGCTTACTTTGTGCCTTCCAATGCACAATGCAAACTACAGGTAGTGCTGCAGAGCCCACACAATCTTTTACTTGCCTTACAGAGCAGCTCTGGAGCTGTTACAGTGCCCAGCTGCTGCAAGAAATCAGCTTGAATGCTTCAGGGGATGGGGCATGGCCAACATGAGCCCCACACCAAAGGTGGGTGGGGGTGTTTAATGCGAACTAGGGGTCATCCAAGCACCGCAAAAGGCCGCCATGCCCTGCACGCCCCTTTTCTCTTTTCATATGCAGATGAGGGTTGAAGCCAACTTTGACCCACTGCTTGGATGACATCACCATATGCAAATCCATCTGCGGCAGGCCTTCCCCCAGGAATGCTTGCACTAGTTGTTGCATTTGGTTTGTTGTTTGGGGGTGCTTCAGTTTTAGGCAGCCTTCTGCCCTCCCATGTTCATCTGAAAATATGTGTTCTCCCTGCAGTTGTTGTCCCCAGATGAGAGTTCCCTTGTGCTGCCTCAGTTGAATCTCCTTTACTTGACAGAGATGTGCCTGAGCAGCGGCCCTCCCAGCCCTATCCCAAATCATACTTATTTTGCATAGGAGACACCATGGTCATGAAGATTGTTCACCCAGGGTGAGGTTCATTCATTGCATTCTGGGTATGCTGACCCCTGTGATTTCCCCAAATGTGGGAAACTCGCCTGCATTTTTTGTGGTAGTGGGGGACTGTGTTTGTGTTTTCCTCTGGTCAGCTCTGGTAAAAGTCAGATTTCTTTGTCTCATATATTCCTCTAGCCTTGTTCTTCTTTCGAGAGTTCCCTTGTGCTGCCTCAGTTGGATCTCCTTCACTTGACAGGGGGGTGCCCGAGCAGTGACCCTCCCCAGCTCTAGCCCAACTCCTACTTACCTGCCAGGTGAGATACTATGATCATGAAGGTGCTTCTCCCAGGGCAAGGCTCACCCATTGCACTCTGGGTGTGCTGCTCCTGCGATTTCCCCAAATGTGGGAAACTTGATTGCATAATTTGTGTTTCCCCTGGTCGGCTCTCGTATAATTCAGATCTCTTTGTCTCAGGTCTCTCTCCAGCCTAGTTTGCTGTCTGTTTCCACTTCTCTTTTCTGGAGCCACTGCCTTCTATGCCCTTGCGCACTATCCTGACTTCTCCCGTCTGCTTACTTTGTGCCTTCCAACACACAATGCGAACTACAGGTAGTGCTGCAGGGCCCACACCCTTTTAGTTGCCTTACAGAGCAGCTCTGGAGCTGTTACAGTGCCCAGCTGCTGCAAGAAATCAGCTTGAATGCTTCAGGGGCTGGGGCATAGCCAACATGAGCCCAACACCAAAGGAGGGTGGGGGTGTTTAATGCGAACTAGGGGTCATCCAAGCACCGCAAAAGGCCGCCATGCCCTGCATGCCCCTTTTCTCTTTTCATATGCAAATGAGGGTTCCAGCCAACTTTGGCCCACTGCTTGGATGACATCACCGTATGCAAATCCGTCTGCTGCAGACCTTCCCCCAGGAATGCTTGTACTAGTTGTTGCATATGGTTTGATATTTGATGGTGCTTCAGTATTAGGCAGCCTTCTGCCCTCCCATGTTCATCTGAAAAGATGTGGTCTCCCTGCAGTTGTTGTCCCCAGACGAGAGTTCCCTTGTGCTTCCTCAGTTGAATCTCCTTAACTTGACGGGGGAGGGGCCGAGCAGCCACCCTCCCCAGCCCTATCCCAACTCATACTTATTTTGCATATGAGATCTCTTGATCATGAAGATTGTTCTCACAGGGTGAAGTTCATCCATTATATTTTAAAATAGGAAGGTACAAATTACATATTTGAATTGCATCTATGTGCTGGATTCAAATGTCCCCCCCCCCCTTCCTTTCTCAATTGTGCCCATCAGCAGCTATTCTAAGGTTGCTGCCAATGGGTGTGACACATTAATTTCTTCTGTGGGGTACACAGGACTCCACAAGGATTCACATTGGGGTGTAGAGTAGGATCTTGATCTGAGGCACCAACCGGCTCAAAGCTTTTGACTGTTCCCAAGATGCTCAGTGCATCCTCCTCTATAACTCCGCTTCCATGAACAGGGAGCTCAGTTTGTAGTTGGTGCCTTCAGTAGCAGGCCACTTAACAGGGGCCTGCCTCAGGCAGCCTATTCTTAGCTATTCATTTTGACAAGAAAAGAAGAACTTGTTTTATGAGAATCTACAAGGGCTGCAGCAGGCTAGGTCTAATAGACATCTTTACTGCAGCTTCATCACTCCCAGCGGCGCTGTATACTCCCGTGCCCTGGTTGCTGGGTCACTGCAGCGGAGGCTCCGGTTTCTTCCTAAGGTCAGTCACACACACACCGCCCTTCCGGATCACGAGGCCGCTGATGAAGGGGAGCGTGGCCGTAGGGGGTGGACCGTGTGCGCACTGGCGTGGACACTGATTACTGGGCAGCCGCTCCACTAGCCACCAGGTACAGTTAAGGAGCACAGGTCTGGGGGTTTTTCTCCTATATTAAACCAATTTTGTACTGCCCGCAGCGCATTGTGATAGGTAATAGGGCCTGATTCAGGTTGGATTGCAATCACAATAAGTGATCCAACTGCAAAAATTGCTAAGAGCATACGCATGTGCCTGCATTTTCTGCGGCACCCCGCAGAGAATGCGATCGCCTCTGCCTGTCAATCGGGGCAGGGGGGGAGAGGGGGGTCAGCAACACTCCATTTCCAAGTCAGGGATGGAGCGGTGCGGGGGCAAGGCTTCAAAATGGGGTCTGCAATGGAGGAGACACAGGGGGCGTGGTCACAGCGGCTGTATGACATCACATTCAGCCGCTGTGATCACAAAAATGGTGGCGGCTTCCTGCGCGCACATACAGTCTGCACCAGCAGGAGGCTACACCATTTTTTATGATCACGCTGAACTGCAGTGCGACTGCAATTACAGCATGGTCAAGAAGGGAGGCGTCATGCTGGGTGGCCATAAGAGATGAGCGGGTTCGGTTCCTCGGAATCCGAACCCGCCCGAACTTCACCCTTTTTTGCACGGGTCCGAGCAGACTCGGATCCTCCCGCCTTGCTCGGTTAACCCGAGCGCGCCCGAACGTCATCATCCCGCTGTCGGATTCTCACGAGACTTGGATTCTATATAAGGAGCCGCGCGTCGCCGCCATTTTCACACGTGCATTGAGATTGATAGGGAGAGGACGTGGCTGGCGTCCTCTCCGTTTAGATTAGAAGATAGAGACGAGTGACATTTGATTTACTACTAATTTGGGGAGCAGTTGAACTTGTCAGGAGTACTCAGTAGTGCAGAGTTTTGCTGATAGTGACCACCAGTTTTATTATTTATAATCCGTTCTCTGCCTGAAAAAAAACGATACACATACCATATCTGTGCTCAGCCTCAGTGTGCTGCATGATATATCATCTATGTATATCTGACTGTGCTGAGTGCTCACTGCTCACACAGCTTAATTGTGGGGGAGACTGGGGAGCAGTTATAGCAGGAGTACAGTGCACACTTTTGCTGCCAGTGTGACCACCAGTATATTGTCTGCCTGAAAAAGTTAAACACTCCTGTGGTGTTTTTTTTTTATTCTATAAACGCATTCTGCTGACAGTGTCCAGCAGGTCCGTCATACATATATTATATAAATATTTATCTGCAGTAGTGTTATATATTTTTTTTAATCTTTATCATCTCTATATTAGCAGACGCAGTACGGTAGTCCACGGCTGTGGCTATCTCTGTGTCGTCAGTGCTCGTCCATAATTGTATACCTACCTACCTGTGGTGGTTTTTTTTTTTCTATCTTCTTCATACTAGTAGTTTAGGAGTCTACTGACAGTGTCCACCAGGTCCATCATTATATTATATACCTACAGTAGTAATATATTTATTATATTATCTATACTAGCAGACGCAGTACGGTAGTCCACGGCTGTGGCTATCTCTGTGTCGTCAGTGCTCGTCCATAATTGTATACCTACCTACCTGTGGTGGGGTTTTTTTTTTATCTTCTTCATACTAGTAGTTTAGCAGTCTGCTGACAGTGTCCACCAGGTCCGTCATTATATTATATACCTACAGTAGTAATATATTTATTATATTATCTATACTAGCAGACGCAGTACGGTAGTCCACGGCTGTACCTACCTCTGTGTCGTCAGTGCTCGTCCATAATTGTATACCTACCTGTGGTGGGGTTTTTTTTTCTATCTTCTTCATACTAGTAGTTTAGGAGTCTGCTGACAGTGTCCACCAGGTCCGTCATTATATTATATACCTACAGTAGTAATATATTTAGTATATTATCTATACTAGCAGACGCAGTACGGTAGTTCACGGCTGTACCTACCTCTGTGTCGTCACTCGTCCATAATTGTATACCTAACTGTGGTGGGTTTTTTTTTCTATCTTCTTCATACTAGTAGTTTAGCAGTCTGCTGACAGTGTCCACCAGGTCCATCATTATATTATATATACCTACAGTAGTTATATATATTTTTTTTTATATCATTAATTATCATCTCTATACTAGCAGACGCAGTACGGTAGGCCACGGCTGTGGCTATCTCTGTGTCGTCAGTGCTCGTCCATAATTGTATACCTACCTACCTGTGGTGGAAGTTTTTTTCTATCTTCTTCATACTAGTAGTTTAGCAGTCTGCTGACAGTGTCCACCAGGTCCGTCATTATATTATATATACCTACAGTAGTTATATATATATTTTTTTATATCATTAATTATCATCTCTATACTAGCAGACGCAGTACGGTAGTCCACGGCTGTAGCTACCTCTGTGTCGTCAGTCACTCGTCATCCATAAGTATACTAGTATCCATCCATCTCCATTGTTTACCTGAGGTGCCTTTTAGTTGTGCCTATTAAAATATGGAGAACAAAAATGTTGAGGTTCCAAAAATAGGGAAAGATCAAGATCCACTTCCACCTCGTGCTGAAGCTGCTGCCACTAGTCATGGCCGAGACGATGAAATTCCATCAACGTCGTCTGCCAAGGCCGATGCCCAATGTCATAGTACAGAGCATGTAAAATCCAAAACACAAAAGATCAGTAAAAAAAGGACTCAAAAATCTAAATAAAAATCGTCGGAGGAGAAGCGTAAACTTGCCAATATGCCATTTACCACACGGAGTGGCAAGGAACGGCTGAGGCCCTGGCCTATGTTCATGGCTAGTGGTTCAGCTTCACATGAGGATGGAAGCACTCAGCCTCTCGCTAGAAAAATGAAAAGACTTAAGCTGGCAAAAGCACAGCAAAGAACTGTGCGTTCTTCAAAATCACAAATCCACAAGGAGAGTCCAATTGTGTCGGTTGCGATGCCTGACCTTCCCAACACTGGACGTGAAGAGCATGCACCTTCCACCATTTGCACGCCCCCTGCAAGTGCTGGAAGGAGCACCCGCAGTCCAGTTCCTGATAGTCAGATTGAAGATGTCAGTGTTGAAGTACACCAGGATGAGGAGGATATGGGTGTTGCTGGCGCTGGGGAGGAAATTGACAAGGAGGATTCTGATGGTGAGGTGGTTTGTTTAAGTCAGGCACCCGGCGAGACACCTGTTGTCCGTGGGAGGAATATGGCCATTGACATGCCTGGTGAAAATACCAAAAAAATCAGCTCTTCGGTGTGGAAGTATTTCAACAGAAATGCGGACAACAGGTGTCAAGCCGTGTGTTGCCTTTGTCAAGCTGTAATAAGTAGGGGTAAGGACGTTAACCACCTCGGAACATCCTCCCTTATACGTCACCTGCAGCGCATTCATCATAAGTCAGTGACAAGTTCAAAAACTTTGGGCGACAGCGGAAGCAGTCCACTGACCAGTAAATCCCTTCCTCTTGTAACCAAGCTCACGCAAACCACCCCACCAACTCCCTCAGTGTCAATTTCCTCCTTCCCCAGGAATGCCAATAGTCCTGCAGGCCATGTCACTGGCAATTCTGACGAGTTCTCTCCTGCCTGGGATTCCTCCGATGCATCCTTGAGTGTAACGCCTACTGCTGCTGGCGCTGCTGTTGTTGCTGCTGGGAGTCGATGGTCATCCCAGAGGGGAAGTCGTAAGACCACTTTTACTACTTCCACCAAGCAATTGACTGTCCAACAGTCCTTTGCAAGGAAGATGAAATATCACAGCAGTCATCCTGCTGCAAAGCGGATAACTGAGGCCTTGGCATCCTGGGCAGTGAGAAACGTGGTTCCGGTATCCATCATTACTTCAGAGCCAACTATAGACTTGATTGAGGTACTGTGTCCCCGGTACCAAATACCATCTAGGTTCCATTTCTCTAGGCAGGCGATACCGAAAATGTACACAGACCTCAGAAAAAGACTCACCAGTGTCCTAAAAAATGCAGTTGTACCCAATGTCCACTTAACCACGGACATGTGGACAAGTGGAGCAGGGCAGACTCAGGACTATATGACTGTGACAGCCCACTGGGTAGATGTATTGACTCCCGCCGCAAGAACAGCAGCGGCGGCACCAGTAGCAGCATCTCGCAAACGCCAACTCTTTCCTAGGCAGGCTACGCTTTGTATCACCGCTTTCCAGAATACGCACACAGCTGAAAACCTCTTACGGCAACTAAGGAAGATCATCACAGAATGGCTTACCCCAATTGGACTCTCCTGTGGATTTGTGGCATCGGACAACGCCAGCAATATTGTGCGTGCATTATATCTGGGCAAATTCCAGCACGTCCCATGTTTTGCACATACCTTGAATTTGGTGGTGCAGAATTATTTAAAAAACGACAGGGGCGTGCAAGAGATGCTGTCGGTGGCCACAAGAATTGCGGGACACTTTCGGCGTACAGGCACCACGTACAGAAGACTGGAGCAACACCAAAAACGCCTGAACCTGCCCTGCCATCATCTGAAGCAAGAAGTGGTAACGAGGTGGAATTCAACCCTCTATATGCTTCAGAGGATGGAGGAGCAGCAAAAGGCCATTCAAGCCTATACATCTGACCACGATATAGGAGGTGGAATGCACCTGTCTCAAGCGCAGTGGAGAATGATTTCAACGTTGTGCAAGGTTCTGCAACCTTTTGAACTTGCCACACGTGAAGTCAGTTCAGACACTGCCAGCCTGAGTCAGGTCATTCCCGTCATCAGGCTTTTGCAGAAGAAGCTGGAGACATTGAAGGAGGAGCTAAGACAGAGCGATTCCGCTAGGCATGTGGGACTTGTGGATGGAGCCCTTCATTCGCTTAACCAGGATTCACGGGTGGTCAATCTGTTGAAATCAGAGCACTACATTTTGGCCACCGTGCTCGATCCTAGATTTAAAACCTACGTTGTATCTCTCTTTCCGGCAGACACAAGTCTGCAGGGGTTCAAAGACCTGCTGGTGAGAAAATTATCAAGTCAAGCGGAACTTGATCGGTCAACAGCTCCTCCTTCACATTCTCCCGCAATTGGGGGTGCGAGGAAAAGGCTCAGAATTCCGAGCCCACCCGCTGGCGGTGATGCAGGGCAGTCTGGAGCGACTGCTGATGCTGACATCTGGTCCGGACTGAAGGACCTGCCAACGATTACGGACATGTCGTCTACTGTCACTGCATATGATTCTCTCACCATTGAAAGAATGGTGGAGGATTATATGAGTGACCGCATCCAAGTAGGCATGTCAGACAGTCCGTACGTATACTGGCAGGAAAAAGAGGCAATTTGGAGGCCCTTGCACAAACTGGCTTTATTCTACCTAAGTTGCCCTCCCACAAGTGTGTACTCCGAAAGAGTGTTTAGTGCCGCCGCTCACCTTGTCAGCAATCTGCGTACGAGGTTACTTCCAGAAAATGTGGAGAAGATGATGTTCATTAAAATGAATTATAATCAATTTCTCCGTGGAGACATTGACCAGCAGCAATTGCCTCCACAAAGTACACAGGAAGCTGAGATGGTGGATTCCAGTGGGGACGAATTGATAATCTGTGAGGAGGGGGATGTACACGGTGATGAATCGGAGGATGATGATGAGGTGGACATCTTGCCTCTATAGAGCCAGTTTGTGCAAGGAGAGATTAATTGCTTCTTTTTTGGTGGGGGTCCAAACCAACCCGTCATTTCAGTCACAGTCGTGTGGCAGACCCTGTCACTGAAATGATGGGTTGGTTAAAGTGTGCATGTCCTGTTTATACAACATAAGGGTGGGTGGGAGGGCCCAAGGCAATTCCACCTTGCACCTCTTTTTTCTTTTATTTTTCTTTGCGTCATGTGCTGTTTGGGGAGTGTTTTTTGGAAGGGCCATCCTGCGTGACACTGCAGTGCCACTCCTAGATGGGCCAGGTGTTTGTGTCGGCCACTTGGGTCGCTGAGCTTAGTCACACAGCTACCTCATTGCGCCTCTTTTTTTCTTTGCGTCATGTGCTGTTTGGGGAGTGTTTTTTGGAAGGGCCATCCTGCGTGACACTGCAGTGACACTCCTAGATGGGCCAGGTGTTTGTGTCGTCCACTTGGGTCGCTGAGCTTAGTCACACAGCTACCTCATTGCGCCTCTTTTTTTCTTTGCGTCATGTGCTGTTTGGGGAGTGTTTTTTGGAAGGGCCATCCTGCGTGACACTGCAGTGCCACTCCTAGATGGGCCAGGTGTTTGTGTCGGCCACTTGGGTCGCTGAGCTTAGTCACACAGCTACCTCATTGCGCCTCTTTTTTTCTTTGCGTCATGTGCTGTTTGGGGAGTGTTTTTGGAAGGGCCATCCTGCGTGACACTGCAGTGCCACTCCTAGATGGGCCAGGTGTTTGTGTCGGCCACTTGGGTCGCTGAGCTTAGTCACACAGCTACCTCATTGCACCTCTTTTTTTCTTTGCGTCATGTGCTGTTTGGGGAGTGTTTTTTGGAAGGGCCATCCTGCGTGACACTGCAGTGCCACTCCTAGATGGGCCAGGTGTTTGTGTCGGCCACTTGGGTCGCTGAGCTTAGTCACACAGCTACCTCATTGCGCCTCTTTTTTTCTTTGCGTCATGTGCTGTTTGGGGAGTGTTTTTTGGAAGGGCCATCATGCGTGACACTGCAGTGCCACTCCTAGATGGGCCAGGTGTTTGTGTCGGCCACTTGGGTCACTGAGCTTAGTCATCCAGCGACCTCGGTGCAAATTTTAGGACTAAAAATAATATTGTGAGGTGTGAGGTGTTAAGAATAGACTGAAAATGAGTGGAAATTATGGTTATTGAGGTTAATAATACTTTGGGATCAAAATGACTCCCAAATTCTATGATTTAAGCTGTTTTTTAGGGTTTTTTGAAAAAAACACCCGAATCCAAAACACACCCGAATCCGACAAAAAAAATTCGGTGAGGTTTAGCCAAAACGCGTTCGAACCCAAAACACGGCCGCGGAACCGAACCCAAAACCAAAACACAAAACCCGAAAAATTTCCGGTGCACATCTCTAGTGGCCATGCCATGTCATTGTGCAGGAGCCAGCACCGCTCACACACTAGTCTCCGGTGCAGCCCCCAACCCCCGGGACACCCGGAGCAACAAAATGTAGATTCAGGCCACCAGGCCACGCCCCTACCTATGAAACCATGCCTCCTTTTTACCATTGCGCTGCTTATCTGCGCGCACTGCATTACAATCTCCCTCGCCACCTCTCTGGGTGTCACCAGTGATAGTGACACCTCTGCCATGCTTGTAGCAGCTGGTCTTAAGATCTACGCCTCAAGCCCTGAGTGTTTGCCCTTGTGACTTGTTGATCATCATAGCAAAGCAGATGCTTACAGAAAACTGCAGGGGCTTAGATTGAAAATAAAAAAAATTGATGGGTATAAGGTAGAGAGGAGCGGGTTCGGTTCTCCGAGAACCGAATTCCCCACGAACTCCACGTGGTTTACACTGGTACGAGGCAGGCTCGGTTGTTCCCGCCTGACTCGGAAAACCTGAACAAGGGAAAATGTCATCATCCCGCTGTCGGATTCTTGCGAGATTCGGATTCCATATAAAGAGCTGCGCGTTGCCGCCATTTTTACTCGTGCATTGAAGAGAGAGCGGAGAGGACGTGGCTATGTTCTCTCAGTGGAAATCTCAATATCAGTGCTCAGTATCAGTGGATACTTATTGCTGCTCAGTAATACTAGTAGTGTGTCTCTCCTGCTCAGTGTCAGTTCTCAGTAGTATCCTCATCAGTGCTCAGTATCACTGCTCATTGTCTTGTGCTGCATTGTTGTGCTCAGCATACTACAGTACATTACTAATAGTCCAGTGCTGCATCTTGCTGCTCAGTGTCAGTTCTAGTATCCTCATCAGTGCTCACTATCACTGCTCATTGCATTGTGGTGTTCTGTATACTACAGTAACATAGTAATATAGTAACATATAGTAACATAGTTTTTGAGGTTGAATAGAGGCAAATTGCCCATCGTGTTCAACCTGTTTTAAGTTGTGATGATTCTACATACTTGCTGAATAATGTTTTATGACTAGTTAGCTACTACAACTCATGTTACCCCCGGATTAACCATGTTGATATTTTAAGTATTATAACCTTGGATAGCTTTTTCATTCAGAAATGTATCCATTCCTTTTTTAAATCCAATTACAGAGTCCGCCATTACCACCTTCCCTGGCAGGGAATTCCACATCCTGATTGCCCTAACAGTGAAGATCATAGTATCTCACCTGGCAGGTAAGTAGGAGTTGGGCCAGAGCTGTGGAGGATTGCTGCTCGGGCACCCCCTGTCAAGTGAAGGAGATCCAACTGAGGCAGCACAAGGGAACTCTCGAAAGAAGAACAAGGCTAGAGGAAGATCTGAGACAAAGAAATCTGACTTTTACCAGAGCTGACCAGAGGAAAGCACAAACACAGTCCCCCACTACCACAAATAATGCAGTCGAGTTTCCCACATTTGGGGAAATTACAGGGGTCAGCATACCCAGAATGCAATGAATGAACCTCACCCTGGGAGAACAATCTTCATGACCATGGTATCGCCTATGCAAAATAAGTATGATTTGGGATAGGGCTGGGGAGGGCCGCTGCTCAGGCACATCTCTGTCAAGTAAAGGAGATTCAACTGAGGCAGCACAAGGGAACTCTCATCTGGGGACAACAACTGCAGGGAGAACACATATTTTCAGATGAACATGGGAGGGCAGAAGGCTGCCTAATACTGAAGCACCCCCAAACAACAAACCAAATGCAACAACTAGTACAAGCATTCCTGGGGGAAGTTCTGCAGAAGACGGATTTGCATACGGTGATGTCATCCAAGCAGTGGGCCAAAGTTGTCTGGAACCCTCATCTGCATATGAAAAGAGAAAAGGGGTATGCAGGGCATGGCGGCCTTTTGCGGCGCTTGGATGACCCTTAGTTCGCATTAAACACCCCCACCCTCCTTCGGTGTGGGGCTCATGTTGACAATGCCCCAGCCCCTGAAGCATTCAAGCTGATTTCTTACAGCAGCTTGGCACTGTAACAGCTCCAGAGCTGCTCTGTAAGGCAAGTAAAAAGGGTGTGTAGTTTGCATTGTGCATTGGAAGGCACAAAGTAAGCAGACAGGAGGAGAAGTCAGGATAGTGCACAAGGGTATAAAAGGGAGGGGCTCAAGAAAAAAGAAGTGGAAACAGACAGCAAACTAGGCTGGAGAGAGACCTGAGACAAAGAGATCTGAATTATACGAGAGCCGACCAGGGGAAACACAAATTATGCAGTCAAGTTTCCCACATTTGGGGAAATCGCAGGGGCAGCACACCCAGAGTGCAATGGGTGAGCCTTGCCCTGGGAGAAGCACCTTCATGATCATAGTATCTCACCTGGCAGGTAAGTAGGAGTTGGGCTTGAGCTGGGGAGGGTCGCTGCTCGGGCACCCCCCTGTCAAGTGAAGGAGATCCAACTGAGGCAGCACAAGGAAACTCTCGAAAGAAGAACAAGGCTAGAGGAAGATCTGAAACAAAGAAATCTGACTTTTACCAGAGCTGACCAGAGGAAAACACAAACACAGTCCCCCACTACCACAAATAATGCAGTCGAGTTACCCACATTTGGGGAAATCACAGGGGTCAGCATACCCAGAATGCAATGAATGAACCTCACCCTGGGAGAATAATCTTCATGACCATGGTATCTCCTATGCAAAATAAGTATGATTTGGGATAGGGCTGGGGAGGGCCGCTGCTCAGGCACATCTCTGTCAAGTAAAGGAGATTCAACTGAGGCAGCACAAGGGAACTCTCATCTGGGGACAACAACTGCAGGGAGAACACATATTTTCAGATGAACATGGGAGGGCAGAAGGCTGCCTAATACTGAAGCACCCCCAAACAACAAACCAAATGCAACAACTAGTGCAAGCATTCCTGGGGGAAGGCCTGCCGCAGATGGATTTGCATATGGTGATGTCATCCAAGCAGTGGGTCAAAGTTGGCTACAACCTTCGTCTGCATATGAAAAGAGAAAAGGGGCGTGCAGGGCATGGCGGCCTTTTGCGGTGCTTGGATGACCCTTAGTTTGCATTAAACACCCCCACCCTCCTTCGGTGTGGGTCTCATGTTGGCCATGCCCCAGCCCCTGAAGCATTCAAGCTGATTTCTTGCAGCAGCATGGCACTGTAACAGCTCCAGAGCTGCTCTGTAAGGCAAGTAAAAGGGTGTGGGCCCTGCAGCACTACCTGTAGTTTGCATTGTGCATTGGAAGGCACAAAGTAAGCAGACAGGAGGAGAAGTCAGGATAGTGCACAAGGGTATAAAAGGGAGGGGCTCAAGAAAAAAGAAGTGGAAACAGACAGCAAACTAGGCTGTAGAGAGACCTGAGACAAAGAGATCTGAATTATACGAGAGCCGACCAGGGGAAACACAAATTCTGCAGTCAAGTTTCCCACATTTGGGGAAATCGCAGGGGCAGCACACCCAGAGTGCAATGGGTGAGCCTTGCCCTGGGAGAAGCACCTTCATGATCATAGTATCTCACCTGGCAGGTAAGTAGGAGTTGGGCTAGAGCTGGGGAGGGTCGCTGCTCGGGCACCCCCCTGTCAAGTGAAGGAGATCCAACTGAGGCAGCACAAGGGAACTCTCGAAAGAAGAACAAGGCTAGAGGAAGATCTGAGACAAAGAAATCTGACTTTTACCAGAGCTGACCAGAGGAAAACACAAACACAGTCCCCCCACTACAACAAATAATGCAGTCGAGTTACCCACATTTGGGGAAATCACAGGGGTCAGCATACCCAGAATGCAATGAATGAACCTCACCCTGGGAGAACAATCTTCATGACCATGGTATCTCCTATGCAAAATAAGTATGATTTGGGATAGGGCTGGGGAGGGCCGCTGCTCAGGCACATCTCTGTCAAGTAAAGGAGATTCCACTGAGGCAGCACAAGGGAACTCTCATCTGGGGACAACAACTGCAGGGAGAACACATATTTTCAGATGAACATGGGAGGGAAGAAGGCTGCCTAATACTGAAGCACCCCCAAACAACAAACCAAATGCAACAACTAGTGCAAGCATTCCTGGGGGAAGGCCTGCAGCAGATGGATTTGCATATGGTGATGTCATCCAAGCAGTGGGTCAAAGTTGGCTTCAACCCTCGTCTGCATATGAAAAGAGAAAAGGGGCATGCAGGGCATGGCGGCCTTTTGCGGCGCTTGGATGACCCCTAGTTCGCATTAAACACCTCCACCCTCCTTCGGTGTGGGGCTCATGTTGGCTATGCCCCAGCCCCTGAAGCATACAAGCTGATTTCTTGCAGCAGCTGGGCACTGTAACAGCTCTAGAGCTGCTCTGTACGGCAAGTAAAAGGGTGTGGGCCCTGCAGCACTACCTGTAGTTTGCATTGTGCATTGGAAGGCACAAAGTAAGCAGACGGGAGAAGTCAGGATAGTGCGCAAGGGCATAGAAGGGAGCAGCTCAAGAAAAGAGAAGTGGAAACAGACAGCAAACTAGGCTGGAGAGAGACCTGAGACAAAGAGATCTGAATTATACGAGAGCCGACCAGGGGAAACACAAATTATGCAGTCAAGTTTCCCACATTTGCGGAAATCTGTCACCAGAAGAGCAATGCAAAATGTACAAGTGATATATTAAAATCATCTTCCATCTTGAATTTCAATGATGCATTGGGACAACAATTTTGTGAGAAACATCTTCACCCATAAAGAAAGATTTTCTTAATTCCTTATCTGTGTGCTGATTAGATATTACCTTGTTTTCACATTAAACAGACTTCCACATGAGAAAGCAGCAAGGATGCAGTAACGTTTATGTTTCCTGGTGTCAACCTGTATTATTTCAGTAGACATTGAAATGAGGATGCATCTTGCTGCCTTTCCAATGTAGCAAGTTTAATTCAGTAGTAGGTGAAAAAACATTCCTACAAAGGTGTTAATCAGAGACTTGGCTTTGTGGACACTTTTCAGAGAGCAAATTTGTTAGCATAAAAATAAAGTCAGAAAATGAAGAGCTGTTTAATCACTCAATTGGACTTTTCTGCCAGCATAATTTTTTTTTCTCTGCAACCCACTGCTAAATTGTGCTTCCTAGCTGTTTTTTATAAAATCACTTAATCAAATCTAACTCTGATTACATCAGAGAAGGCCAGGTACCCTACACCATAAGAGGGGGTTTGAAATTTTGACTTGTCTACTTAAAGATCACCAAAATCTGATCACAAGGTCAATTACATCCCTGGGTGGGATTGAACCACCAACCTTTTGGTTAATAGCCAAACATGCTAACCGATTGCACCACAGAGACACCTCGTAAAAGTCCATTCTGACAAAGGCTAATAAGCATTCATCTAGAACGTTTCCTAGAAAAACTTTAAAAAGTCAATAATCTGGAGAGTTTTTGTAAGAAACACATTGCTACTTTCCCATGATGAGTGAGTGCTTCAGGATCTCTTGCACTTACATGAGCAGCAGAGTACTGCAACGGAAGCATGCTGGGCCCATAACCCAGAGGTAGGCAGATTGAAACTATCTTCTGCTATATGCATTGTTTTTTGTTAATTAAAGTAATCCAAAACTGGGATTGATATTTTGGCTCTTTTATTTTTACTTAAAGTACAATAACTTTTACCATTTTAATTTGTTTTAATAGTATATTGACAGTATTGTTTTCTTTCAAAAATCCACTTAATTTTCTTTACCCTATTATTAAAATGGTAATTGACAAAAACAAACTACATTGTCACCAGAAGAGCAGTACAAAATGTACAAGTGATATATTAAAATCATCATTCCAGCTTGAATTTCAATGATGCTTTGGTGCAACAATTTTGTGAGAAACATCTTCACCCATAAAGAAAGATTTTCTTAATTCCTTACCTGTGTGCTGATTAGATATCACCTTGTTTTCACATTAAACAGACTTCCCCATGAGGAAGCAGCAAGGATGCAGTGACGTTTATGTTTCCTGGTGTCAACCTGTATTATTTCAGTAGACATTGAAATGAGGATGCATCTTGCTGCCTTTCCAATGAAGCAAGTTTAATTCAGTAATAGGTGAAAAACCATTCCTACAAAGGTGTTAATCAGAGACTTTACTTTGTGGACACTTTTCAGAGAGCAAATTTGTTAGCATAAACATAAAATCAGAAAATGAAGAGCTGTTTAATCACTCAATTGGACTTTTCTGCCAGCATAGTTTTTTTTCTCTGCAACCCACTGCTAAATTGTGCTTCCTAGCTGTTTTTTATAAAATCACTTAATCAAATCTAACTCTGATTACATCAGAGAAGGCCAGGTACCCTACACCATAAAAGGGAGTTTGACATTTTGACTTGTCTACTTAAAGATTACCAAAATCTAATCACAAGGTCAATTACATCCATGGGTGGGATTGAACCACCAACCTTTTGGTTAATAGCCAAACATGCTAACCGATTGCACCACAGAGACACCTCGTAAAAGTATATACTGACAAAGGCTAATAAGCATTCATCTAGAACGTTTCCTAGAAAAACTTTAAAAAGTCAATAATCTGGAGAGTTTTTGTAAGAAACACATTGGTACTTTCCCATGATGAGTGAGTGCTTCAGGATCTCTTGCACTTACATGAGCAGCAGAGTACTGCAACGGAAGCATGCTGGGCCCATAACCCAGAGGTAGGCAGATTGAAACTATCCTCTGCTATATGCATTGTTTTTTGTTAATTAAAGTAATCCAAAACTGGGATTGATATTTTGGCTCTTTTATTTTTACTTAAAGTACAATAACTTTTACCATTTTAATTTGTTTTAATAGTATATTGACAGTATTGTTTTCTTTCAAAAATCCACTTAATTTTCTTTACCCTATTATTAAAATGGTAATTGACAAAAACAAACTACATTGTCACCAGAAGAGCAGTACAAAATGTACAAGTGATATATTAAAATCATCTTTCCAGCTTGAATTTCAATGATGCTTTGGTGCAACAATTTTGTGAGAAACATCTTCACCCATACCCAAGACTTACTAGGCTGAATATGTATACACTAGAAAAGAGGTGCCTAAGAGGAGATATTATTAATATCTTCAAATATGTAAAGATACATAACAAAGAGTTATCAGAGGAATTATTTATTAAAAGAACACGTGGTCACTCGCTGCGACTGGAGGAAATTCAGAATGCAATGGAGGAAAGGGTTCTTCACTGTTAGGGCAATCAGGATGGGGAATTCCCTGCCAGGGAAGGTGGTAATGGCGGACTCTGTAATTGGATTTAAAAAAGGAATGGATACATTTCTGAATGAAAAAGCTATCCAAGGTTATAATACTTAAAATATCAACATGGTTAATCCGGGGGTAACATGAGTTATAGTAGTTAACTAGTCATAAAACATTATTCAGCAAGTATGTAGAATCATCACAACTTAAAACAGGTTGAACACGATGGGCAATTTGCCTCTATTCAACCTCAAAAACTATGTTACTATATGTTACTATATTACTGTAGTATACAGAACACCACAATGCAATGAGCAGTGATAGTGAGCACTGATGAGGATACTAGAACTGACACTGAGCAGCAAGATGCAGCACTGGACTATTAGTAATGTACTGTAGTATGCTGAGCACCACAATGCAGCACAAGACAATGAGCAGTGATACTGAGCACTGATGAGGATACTACTGAGAACTGACACTGAGCAGGAGAGACACACTACTAGTATTACTGAGCAGCAATAAGTAACCACTGATACTGAGCACTGATATTGAGATTTCCACTGAGAGAACATAGCCACGTCCTCTCCGCTCTCTCTTCAATGCACGAGTAAAAATGGCGGCAACGCGCAGCTCTATATATAATATCCGAATCTCGCGAGAATCCGACAGCGGGATGATGACATTTTCCCTTGTTCAGGTTTTCCGAGTCAGGCGGGAACAACCGAGCCTGCCTCAGACCAGTGTAAACCACGTGGAGTTCGTGGGGAATTCGGTTCTCGGAGAACCGAACCCGCTCCTCTCTACCTTATACCCATCAATTTTTTTTATTTTCAATCTAAGCCCCTGCAGTTTTCTGTAAGCATCTGCTTCGCTATGATGATCAACAAGTCACAAGGGCAAACACTCAGGGCTTGAGGCATAGATCTTTGGACCAGCTGCTACAAGCATGGCAGAGGTGTCACTATCACTGGTGACACCCAGAGAGGTGGCGAGGGAGATTGTAATGCAGTGCGTGCAAATAAGCAGCGCAATGGTAAAAAGGAGGCATGATTTCATAGGTAGGGGCGTGGCCTGGTGGCCTGAATCTACATTTTGTTGCTCCGGGTGTCCCGGGGGTTGGGGGCTGCACCCAGGGACTAGTGTGTAAGCGGTGCTGGCTCCTGCACAGTGACAGGGCATGGCCACCCAGTATGACACCTCCCTTCTTGACCATGCTGTAATTGCAGTCGCACTGCAGTTCAGCGTGATCATAAACAATGGTGTAGCCTCCTGCTGGTGCAGACTGTATGTGCGCGCAGGAAGCCGCCACCATTTTTGTGATCACAGCGGCTGAATGTGATGTCATACAGCCGCTGTGACCACGCCCCCTGTGTCTCCTCCATTGCAGACCCCATTTTGAAGCCTTGCCCCCGCACTGCTCCATCCCTGACTTGGAAATGGAGTGTTGCTGACCCCACTCTCCCCCCCTGCCCCGATTGACAGGCAGAGGCGATCGCATGCAGGCACATGCGTATGCTCTTAGCAATTTTTGCAGTTGGATTGCTTATTGTGATTGCAATCCAACCTGAATCAGGCCCTATTACCTATCACATAGCGCTGCGGGCAGTACAAAATTGGGTTAATATAGGAGAAAAACCCCCAGACCTGTGCTCCTTAACTGTACCTGGTGGCTAGTGGAGCGGCTGCCCAGTAATCAGTGTCCACCCCAGTGCGCACACGGCCCACCCCCTACGGCCACGCTCCCCTTAATCAGCGGCCTCGTGATCCGGAAGGGCGGTGTGTGTGTGACTGACCTTAGGAAGAAACCGGAGCCTCCGCTGCAGTGACCCAGCAACCAGGGCACGGGAGTATACAGCGCCGCTGGGAGTGATGAAGCTGCAGTAAAGATGTCTATTAGACCTAGCCTGCTGCAGCCCTTGTAGATTCTCATAAAACAAGTTCTTCTTTTCTTGTCAAAATTAATAGCTAAGAATAGGCTGCCTGAGGCAGGCCCCTGTTAAGTGGCCTGCTACTGAAGGCACCAACTACAAACTGAGCTCCCTGTTCATGGAAGCGGGGTTATAGAGGAGGATGCGCTGAGCATCTTGGGAACAGTCAAAAGCTTTGAGCCGGTTGGTGCCTCAGATCAAGATCCTACTCTACACCCCAATGTGAATCCTTGTGGAGTCCAGTGTACCCCACAGAAGAAATTAATGTGTCACACCCATTGGCAGCAACCTTAGAATAGCTGCTGACGGGCACAATTGAGAAAGGAAGGGGGGGGGGGCATTTGAATCCAGCACATAGATGCAATTCAAATATGTAATTTGTACCTTCCTATTTTAAAATATAATGGATGAACCTCACCCTGTGAGAACAATCTTCATGATCAAGAGATCTAATATGTAAAATAAGTATGAGTTGGGATAGGGCTGGGGAGGGTGGCAGCTCGGGCAGCCCCTCCCCCGTCAAGTTAAGGAGATTCAACTGAGGAAGCACAAGGGAACTCTCGTCTGGGGACAACAACTGCAGGGAGACCACATCTTTTCAGATGAACATGGGAGGGCGGAAGGCTGCCTAATACTGAAGCACCATCAAATATCAAACCATATGCAACAACTAGTACAAGCATTCCTGGGGGAAGGTCTGCAGCAGACGGATTTGCATACGGTGATGTCATCCAAGCAGTGGGCCAAAGTTGGCTGGAACCCTCATCTGCATATAAAAAGAGAAAAGGGGCATGCAGGGCATGGCGGCCTTTTGCAGTGCTTGGATGACCCCTAGTTCGCATTAAACACCCCCACCCTCCTTTGGTGTGGGGCTCATGTTGGCCATGCCCCATCCCCTGAAGCATTCATGCTGATTTCTTGCAGCAGCTGGGCACTGTAACAGCTCCAGAGCTGCTCTGTAAGGCAAGTAAAAGGGTGTGGGCCCTGCAGCACCACCTGTAGTTCGCATTGTGCGTTGGAAGGCACAATACGGGAGGAGAAGTCAGGATAGTACACAAGGGCATCCTTTTCTCTTAGTCCGTAAAGGATGCTGGGGTCACATTAAGAACCATGGGGTATAGATGGGATCCGCAAGAGACATGGGCACTTTAAGACTTTCAAAGGGTGTGAACTGGCTCCTCCCTCTATGCCCCTCCTCCAGACTCCAGTTATAGGAACTGTGCCCAGGGAGACGGACATTTCGAGGAAATGATTTATTGTTAAACTAAGGTGAGCATCTTACCAGCTCACACCTTAAGCATGCCGCAGAACGTGGCAGAACGTGGCATTCAACAGAACACAAGCCAACGGCATGAACAATTGCAGCAAGAAGGCCAGGTACCCTACACCATAACAGGGGTTTTCGAAATTTTGACTTGTCTACTTAAAGATCACCAAAATCTGATAACAAGGTCAATTACATCCCTGGGTGGGATTGAACCACAAACCTTTTGGTTAATAGCCGTACACACTAACTGATTGCGCCAGAGCGACACTTTGCAAAAGTACATACTGACAAAGGCTAATAAGCATTCTCATGCTGCTTTCTCATGTGGAAGTCTGTTTAATGTGAAAACAAGGTGATATCTAATTAGCACACAGGTAAGGAATTAAGAAAATCTTTATTTAAGGGTGAAGATGTTTCTCACAAAATTTTTGCCCCAATGCATCATTGAAATTCAAGCTGGAAAGATGATTTTAATATATCACTTGTACATTTTGTATTGCTCTTCTGGTGACAATGTAGTTTGTTTTTGTCAATTACCATTTTAATAATAGGGTAAAGAAAATTAAGTGGATTTTTGAAAGAAAACAATACTGTCAATATACTATTAAAACAAATTAAAATGGTACAAGTTATTGTACTTTAAGTAAAAATAAAAGCTAAAATATCAATCCCAGTTTTGGATTACTTTAAATGGACTGCAGATCTCTCTTGGCCTGGACCTATGGGGGTCAAATGCAGGACATTGCATGTCAGCCATGTTGTCACATCTCGGCTGAAAGAATACAAAATTATATGTATACAGTCACTTGAAAACATTATTGGTGATTATTCCTGCAGGTAATCACCACACCTTAGATCACATATAATTTGTGATCCTCCTTTCTCTATTCAAACGTGACAGCAAGGCTCACCCATTGCACTCTGGGTGTGCTGCTCCTGCGATTTCCCCAAATGTGGGAAACTTGACTGCATAATTTGTGTTTCCCCTGGTCGGCTCTCGTATAATTCAGATCTCTTTGTCTCAGGTCTCTCTCCAGCCTAGTTTGCTGTCTGTTTCCACTTCTCTTTTCTTGAGCTGCTCCCTTCTATGCCCTTGCGCACTATCCTGACTTCTCCCGTCTGCTTACTTTGTGCCTTCCAATGCACAATGCAAACTACAGGTAGTGCTGCAGGGCCCACACCCTTTTACTTGCCGTACAGAGCAGCTCTGGAGCTGTTACAGAGCCCAGCTGCTGCAAGAAATCAGCTTGAATGCTTCAGGGGCTGAGGCATAGCCAACATGAGCCCCACACCGAAGGAGGGTGGAGGTGTTTAATGCGGACTAGGGGTCATCCAAGCGCCGCAAAAGGCCGCCATGCCCTGCACGCCCCTTTTCTCTTTTCACATGCAGACGAGGGTTGAAGCCAACTTTGACCCACTGCTTGGATGACATCACCATATGCAAATCCATCTGCTGCAGGCCTTCCCCCAGGAATGCTTGCACTAGTTGTTGCATTTGGTTTGTTGTTTGGGGTTGCTTCAGTATTAGGCAGCCTTCTGCCCTCCCATGTTCATCTGAAAATATGTGTTCTCCCTGCAGTTGTTGTCCCCAGATGAGAGTTCCCTTGTGCTGCCTCAGTTGAATCTCCTTTACTTGACAGAGATGTGCCTGAGCAGCGGCCCTCCCCAGCCCTATCCCAAATCATACTTATTTTGCATAGGCGATACCATGGTCATGAAGATTGTTTTCCCAGGGTGAGGTTCATTCATTGCATTCTGGGTATGCTGACCCCTGTGATTTCCCCAAATGTGGGAAACTCGACTGCATTATTTGTGGTAGTGGGGGACTGTGTTTGTGCTTTCCTCTGGTCAGCTTTGGTAAAAGTCAGATTTCTTTGTCTCAGATCTTCCTCTAGCCTTGTTCTTCTTTCGAGAGTTCCCTTGTGCTGCCTCAGTTGGATCTCCTTCACTTGACAGGGGGGTACCCGAGCAGCGACCCTCCCCAGCTCTAGCCCAAATCCTACTTACCTGCCAGGTGAGATACTATGATCATGAAGGTGCTTCTCCCAGGGCAAGGCTCACCCATTGCACTCTGGGTGTGCTGCTCCTGCGATTTCCCCAAATGTGGGAAACTTGACTGCATAATTTGTGTTTCCCCTGGTCGGCTCTCGTATAGTTCAGATCTCTTTGTCTCAGGTCTCTCTCCAGCCTAGTTTGCTGTCTGTTTCCACTTCTCTTTTTTTGAGCTGCTCCCTTCTATGCCCTTGCGCACTATCCTGACTTCTCCCGTCTGCTTACTTTGTGCCTTCCAATGCACAATGCAAACTACAGGTAGTGCTGCAGGGCCCACACCCTTTTACTTGCCGTACAGAGCAGCTCTAGAGCTGTTTCAGTGCCCAGCTGCTGCAAGAAATCAGCTTGTATGCTTCAGGGGCTGGGGCATAGCCAACATGAGCCCCACACCGAAGGAGGGTGGAGGTGTTTAATGCGAACTAGGGGTCATCCAAGCGCCGCAAAAGGCCGCCATGCCCTGCACGCCGCTTTTCTCTTTTCATATGCAGACGAGGGTTGAAGCCAACTTTGACCCACTGCTTGGATGACATCACCATATGCAAATCCATCTGCTGCAGGCCTTCCCCCAGGAATGCTTGCACTAGTTGTTGCATTTGGTTTGTTGTTTGGGGGTGCTTCAGTATTAGGCAGCCTTCTTCCCTCCCATGTTCATCTGAAAATATGTGTTCTCCCTGCAGTTGTTGTCCCCAGATGAGAGTTCCCTTGTGCTGCCTCAGTTGAATCTCCTTTACTTGACAGAGATGTGCCTGAGCAGCGGCCCTCCCCAGCCCTATCCCAAATCATACTTATTTTGCATAGGAGATACCATGGTCATGAAGATTGTTCTCCCAGGGTGAGGTTCATTCATTGCATTCTGGGTATGCTGACCCCTGTGATTTCCCCAAATGTGGGTAACTCGACTGCATTATTTGTTGTAGTGGGGGACTGTGTTTGTGTTTTCCTCTGGTCAGCTCTGGTAAAAGTCAGATTTCTTTGTCTCAGATCTTCCTCTAGCCTTGTTCTTCTTTCGAGAGTTCCCTTGTGCTGCCTCAGTTGGATCTCCTTCACTTGACAGGGGGGTGCCCGAGCAGCGACCCTCCCCAGCTCTAGCCCAACTCCTACTTACCTGCCAGGTGAGATACTATGATCATGAAGGTGCTTCTCCCAGGGCAAGGCTCACCCATTGCACTCTGGGTGTGCTGCCCCTGCGATTTCCCCAAATGTGGGAAACTTGACTGCAGAATTTGTGTTTCCCCTGGTCGGCTCTTGTATAATTCAGATCTCTTTGTCTCAGGTCTCTCTACAGCCTAGTTTGCTGTCTGTTTCCACTTCTTTTTTCTTGAGCCCCTCCCTTTTATACCCTTGTGCACTATCCTGACTTCTCCTCCTGTCTGCTTACTTTGTGCCTTCCAATGCACAATGCAAACTACAGGTAGTGCTGCAGGGCCCACACCCTTTTACTTGCCTTACAGAGCAGCTCTGGAGCTGTTACAGTGCCAAGCTGCTGCAAGAAATCAGCTTGAATGCTTCAGGGGCTGGGGCATGGCCAACATGAGACCCACACCGAAGGAGGGTGGGGGTGTTTAATGCAAACTAAGGGTCATCCAAGCACCGCAAAAGGCCGCCATGCCCTGCACGCCCCTTTTCTCTTTTCATATGCAGACGAAGGTTGAAGCCAACTTTGACCCACTGCTTGGATGACATCACCATATGCAAATCAATCTGCGGCAGGCCTTCCCCCAGGAATGCTTGCACTAGTTGTTGCATTTGGTTTGTTGTTTGGGGGTGCTTCAGTATTAGGCAGCCTTCTGCCCTCCCATGTTCATCTGAAAATATGTGTTCTCCCTGCAGTTGTTGTCCCAGATGAGAGTTCCCTTGTGCTGCCTCAGTTGAATCTCCTTTACTTGACAGAGATGTGCCTGAGCAGCGGCCCTCCCCAGCCCTATCCCAAATCATACTTATTTTGCATAGGAGATACCATGGTCATGAAGATTATTCTCCCAGGGTGAGGTTCATTCATTGCATTCTGGGTATGCTGACCCCTGTGATTTCCCCAAATGTGGGTAACTCGACTGCATTATTTGTGGTAGTGGGGGACTGTGTTTGTGTTTTCCTCTGGTCAGCTCTGGTAAAAGTCAGATTTCTTTGTTTCAGATCTTCCTCTAGCCTTGTTCTTCTTTCGAGAGTTCCCTTGTGCTGCCTCAGTTGGATCTCCTTCACTTGACAGGGGGGTGCCCGAGCAGCGACCCTCCCCAGCTCAAGCCCAACTCCTACTTACCTGCCAGGTGAGATACTATGATCATGAAGGTGCTTCTCCCAGGGCAAGGCTCACCCATTGCACTCTGGGTGTGCTGCCCCTGCGATTTCCCCAAATGTGGGAAACTTGACTGCAGAATTTGTGTTTCCCCTGGTCGGCTCTCGTATAATTCAGATCTCTTTGTCTCAGGTCTCTCTCCAGCCTAGTTTGCTGTCTGTTTCCACTTCTTTTTTCTTGAGCCCCTCCCTTTTATACCCTTGTGCACTATCCTGACTTCTCCTCCTGTCTGCTTACTTTGTGCCTTCCAATGCACAATGCAAACTACACACCCTTTTACTTGCCTTACAGAGCAGCTCTGGAGCTGTTACAGTGCCAAGCTGCTGTAAGAAATCAGCTTGAATGCTTCAGGGGCTGGGGCATTGGCAACATGAGCCCCACACCGAAGGAGGGTGGGGGTGTTTAATGCGAACTAAGGGTCATCCAAGCGCCGCAAAAGGCCGCCATGCCCTGCATACCCCTTTTCTCTTTTCATATGCAGATGAGGGTTCCAGCCAACTTTGGCCCACTGCTTGGATGACATCACCGTATGCAAATCCGTCTTCTGCAGAACTTCCCCCAGGAATGCTTGTACTAGTTGTTGCATTTGGTTTGTTGTTTGGGGGTGCTTCAGTATTAGGCAGCCTTCTGCCCTCCCATGTTCATCTGAAAATATGTGTTCTCCCTGCAGTTGTTGTCCCCAGATGAGAGTTCCCTTGTGCTGCCTCAGTTGAATCTCCTTTACTTGACAGAGATGTGCCTGAGCAGCGGCCCTCCCCAGCCCTATCCCAAATCATACTTATTTTGCATAGGCGATACCATGGTCATGAAGATTGTTCTCCCAGGGTGAGGTTCATTCATTGCATTCTGGGTATGCTGACCCCTGTGATTTCCCCAAATGTGGGAAACTCGACTGCATTATTTGTGGTAGTGGGGGACTGTGTTTGTGCTTTCCTCTGGTCAGCTCTGGTAAAAGTCAGATTTCTTTGTCTCAGATCTTCCTCTAGCCTTGTTCTTCTTTCGAGAGTTCCCTTGTGCTGCCTCAGTTGGATCTCCTTCACTTGACAGGGGGTGCCCGAGCAGCAATCCTCCACAGCTCTGGCCCAACTCCTACTTACCTGCCAGGTGAGATACTATGATCTTCACTGTTAGGGCAATCAGGATGTGGAATTCCCTGCCAGGGAAGGTGGTAATGGCGGACTCTGTAATTGGATTTAAAAAAGGAATGGATAAATTTCTGAATGAAAAAGCTATCCAAGGTTATAATACTTAAAATATCAACATGGTTAATCCGGGGGTAACATGAGTTGTAGTAGCTAAGTAGTCATATAACATTATTCAGCAAGTATGTAGAATCATCACAACTTAAAACAGGTTGAACACGATGGGCAATTTGCCTCTATTCAACCTCAAAAACTATGTTACTATATGTTACTATATTACTATGTTACTGTAGTATACAGAACACCACAATGCAATGAGCAGGGATAGTGAGCACTGATGAGGATACTAGAACTGACACTGAGCAGCAAGATGCAGCACTGGACTATTAGTAATGTACTGTAGTATGCTGAGCACAACAATGCAGCACAAGACAATGAGCAGTGATACTGAGCACTGATGAGGATACTACTGAGAACTGACACTGAGCAGGAGAGACACACTACTAGTATTACTGAGCAGCAATAAGTATCCACTGATACTGAGCACTGATATTGAGATTTCCACTGAGAGAACATAGCCACGTCCTCTCCGCTCTCTCTTCAATGCACGAGTAAAAATGGCGGCAACGCGCAGCTCTTTATATGGAATCCGAATCTCGCGAGAATCCGACAGCGGGATGATGACATTTTCCCTTGTTCAGGTTTTCCGAGTCAGGCGGGAACAACCGAGCCTGCCTCGTACCAGTGTAAACCACGTGGAGTTCGTGGGGAATTCGGTTCTCGGAGAACCGAACCCGCTCCTCTCTACCTTATACCCATCAATTTTTTTTATTTTCAATCTAAGCCCCTGCAGTTTTCTGTAAGCATCTGCTTTGCTATGATGATCAACAAGTCACAAGGGCAAACACTCAGGGCTTGAGGCGTAGATCTTAGGACCAGCTGCTACAAGCATGGCAGAGGTGTCACTATCACTGGTGACACCCAGAGAGGTGGCGAGGGAGATTGTAATGCAGTGCGCGCAGATAAGCAGCGCAATGGTAAAAAGGAGGCATGGTTTCATAGGTAGGGGCGTTGCCTGGTGGCCTGAATCTACATTTTGTTGCTCCGGGTGTCCCGGGGGTTGGGGGCTGCACCGGGGACTAGTGTGTGAGCGGTGCTGGCTCCTGCACAGTGACATGGCATGGCCACTAGAGATGTGCACCGGAAATTTTTCGGGTTTTGTGTTTTGGTTTTGGGTTCGGTTCCGCGGCCGTGTTTTGGGTTCGAACGCGTTTTGGCTAAACCTCACCGAATTTTTTTTGTCGGATTCGGGTGTGTTTTGGATTCGGGTGTTTTTTTCAAAAAACCCTAAAAAACAGCTTAAATCATAGAATTTGGGAGTCATTTTGATCCCAAAGTATTATTAACCTCAATAACCATAATTTCAACTCATTTTCAGTCTATTCTTAACACCTCACACCTCACAATATTATTTTTAGTCCTAAAATTTGCACCGAGGTCGCTGGATGACTAAGCTCAGTGACCCAAGTGGCCGACACAAACACCTGGCCCATCTAGGAGTGGCACTGCAGTGTCACGCATGATGGCCCTTCCAAAAAACACTCCCCAAACAGCACATGACGCAAAGAAAAAAAGAGGCGCAATGAGGTAGCTGTGTGACTAAGCTCAGCGACCCAAGTGGCCGACACAAACACCTGGCCCATCTAGGAGTGGCACTGCAGTGTCACGCAGGATGGCCCTTCCAAAAAACACTCCCCAAACAGCACATGACGCAAAGAAAAAAAGAGGCGCAATGAGGTAGCTGTGTGACTAAGCTCAGCGACCCAAGTGGCCGACACAAACACCTGGCCCATCTAGGAGTGGCACTGCAGTGTCACGCAGGATGGCCCTTCCAAAAACACTCCCCAAACAGCACATGACGCAAAGAAAAAAAGAGGCGCAATGAGGTAGCTGTGTGACTAAGCTCAGCGACCCAAGTGGCCGACACAAACACCTGGCCCATCTAGGAGTGGCACTGCAGTGTCACGCAGGATGGCCCTTCCAAAAAACACTCCCCAAACAGCACATGACGCAAAGAAAAAAAGAGGCGCAATGAGGTAGCTGTGTGACTAAGCTCAGCGACCCAAGTGGACGACACAAACACCTGGCCCATCTAGGAGTGTCACTGCAGTGTCACGCAGGATTGCCCTTCCAAAAAACACTCCCCAAACAGCACATGACGCAAAGAAAAAAAGAGGCGCAATGAGGTAGCTGTGTGACTAAGCTCAGCGACCCAAGTGGCCGACACAAACACCTGGCCCATCTAGGAGTGGCACTGCAGTGTCACGCAGGATGGCCCTTCCAAAAAACACTCCCCAAACAGCACATGACGCAAAGAAAAATAAAAGAAAAAAGAGGTGCAAGGTGGAATTGCCTTGGGCCCTCCCACCCACCCTTATGTTGTATAAACAGGACATGCACACTTTAACCAACCCATCATTTCAGTGACAGGGTCTGCCACACGACTGTGACTGAAATGACGGGTTGGTTTGGACCCCCACCAAAAAAGAAGCAATTAATCTCTCCTTGCACAAACTGGCTCTATAGAGGCAAGATGTCCACCTCATCATCATCCTTCGATTCATCACCGTGTACATCCCCCTCCTCACAGATTATCAATTCGTCCCCACTGGAATCCACCATCTCAGCTCCCTGTGTACTTTGTGGAGGCAATTGCTGCTGGTCAATGTCTCCACGGAGAAATTGATTATAATTCATTTTAATGAACATCATCTTCTCCACATTTTCTGGAAGTAACCTCGTACGCCGATTGCTGACAAGGTGAGCGGCGGCACTAAACACTCTTTCGGAGTACACACTTGTGGGAGGGCAACTTAGGTAGAATAAAGCCAGTTTGTGCAAGGGCCTCCAAATTGCCTCTTTTTCCTGCCAGTATACGTACGGACTGTCTGACGTGCCTACTTGGATGCGGTCACTCATATAATCCTCCACCATTCTTTCAATGGTGAGAGAATCATATGCAGTGACAGTAGACGACATGTCCGTAATCGTTGGCAGGTCCTTCAGTCCGGACCAGATGTCAGCATCAGCAGTCGCTCCAGACTGCCCTGCATCACCGCCAGCGGGTGGGCTCGGAATTCTGAGCCTTTTCCTCGCACCCCCAATTGCGGGAGAATGTGAAGGAGGAGCTGTTGACCGATCAAGTTCCGCTTGACTTGATAATTTTCTCACCAGCAGGTCTTTGAACCCCTGCAGACTTGTGTCTGCCGGAAAGAGAGATACAACGTAGGTTTTAAATCTAGGATCGAGCACGGTGGCCAAAATGTAGTGCTCTGATTTCAACAGATTGACCACCCGTGAATCCTGGTTAAGCGAATGAAGGGCTCCATCCACAAGTCCCACATGCCTAGCGGAATCGCTCTGTCTTAGCTCCTCCTTCAATGTCTCCAGCTTCTTCTGCAAAAGCCTGATGACGGGAATGACCTGACTCAGGCTGGCAGTGTCTGAACTGACTTCACGTGTGGCAAGTTCAAAAGGTTGCAGAACCTTGCACAACGTTGAAATCATTCTCCACTGCGCTTGAGACAGGTGCATTCCACCTCCTATATCGTGGTCAGATGTATAGGCTTGAATGGCCTTTTGCTGCTCCTCCATCCTCTGAAGCATATAGAGGGTTGAATTCCACCTCGTTACCACTTCTTGCTTCAGATGATGGCAGGGCAGGTTCAGGCGTTTTTGGTGTTGCTCCAGTCTTCTGTACGTGGTGCCTGTACGCCGAAAGTGTCCCGCAATTCTTGTGGCCACCGACAGCATCTCTTGCACGCCCCTGTCGTTTTTTAAATAATTCTGCACCACCAAATTCAAGGTATGTGCAAAACATGGGACGTGCTGGAATTTGCCCAGATATAATGCACGCACAATATTGCTGGTGTTGTCCGATGCCACAAATCCACAGGAGAGTCCAATTGGGGTAAGCCATTCTGTGATGATCTTCCTCAGTTGCCGTAAGAGGTTTTCAGCTGTGTGCGTATTCTGGAAAGCGGTGATACAAAGCGTAGCCTGCCTAGGAAAGAGTTGGCGTTTGCGAGATGCTGCTACTGGTGCCGCCGCTGTTGTTCTTGCGGCGGGAGTCAATACATCTACCCAGTGGGCTGTCACAGTCATATAGTCCTGAGTCTGCCCTACTCCACTTGTCCACATGTCCGTGGTTAAGTGGACATTGGGTACAACTGCATTTTTTAGGACACTGGTGAGTCTTTTTCTGAGGTCTGTGTACATTTTCGGTATCGCCTGCCTAGAGAAATGGAACCTAGATGGTATTTGGTACCGGGGACACAGTACCTCAATCAAGTCTATAGTTGGCTCTGAAGTAATGATGGATACCGGAACCACGTTTCTCACTGCCCAGGATGCCAAGGCCTCAGTTATCCGCTTTGCAGCAGGATGACTGCTGTGATATTTCATCTTCCTTGCAAAGGACTGTTGGACAGTCAATTGCTTGGTGGAAGTAGTAAAAGTGGTCTTACGACTTCCCCTCTGGGATGACCATCGACTCCCAGCAGCAACAACAGCAGCGCCAGCAGCAGTAGGCGTTACACTCAAGGATGCATCGGAGGAATCCCAGGCAGGAGAGAACTCGTCAGAATTGCCAGTGACATGGCCTGCAGGACTATTGGCATTCCTGGGGAAGGAGGAAATTGACACTGAGGGAGTTGGTGGGGTGGTTTGCGTGAGCTTGGTTACAAGAGGAAGGGATTTACTGGTCAGTGGACTGCTTCCGCTGTCGCCCAAAGTTTTTGAACTTGTCACTGACTTATGATGAATGCGCTGCAGGTGACGTATAAGGGAGGATGTTCCGAGGTGGTTAACGTCCTTACCCCTACTTATTACAGCTTGACAAAGGCAACACACGGCTTGACACCTGTTGTCCGCATTTCTGTTGAAATACTTCCACACCGAAGAGCTGATTTTTTTGGTATTTTCACCAGGCATGTCAATGGCCATATTCCTCCCACGGACAACAGGTGTCTCGCCGGGTGCCTGACTTAAACAAACCACCTCACCATCAGAATCCTCCTTGTCAATTTCCTCCCCAGCGCCAGCAACACCCATATCCTCCTCATCCTGGTGTACTTCAACACTGACATCTTCAATCTGACTATCAGGAACTGGACTGCGGGTGCTCCTTCCAGCACTTGCAGGGGGCATGCAAATGGTGGAAGGTGCATGCTCTTCACGTCCAGTGTTGGGAAGGTCAGGCATCGCAACCGACACAATTGGACTCTCCTTGTGGATTTGTGATTTTGAAGAACGCACAGTTCTTTGCTGTGCTTTTGCCAGCTTAAGTCTTTTCATTTTTCTAGCGAGAGGCTGAGTGCTTCCATCCTCATGTGAAGCTGAACCACTAGCCATGAACATAGGCCAGGGCCTCAGCCGTTCCTTGCCACTCCGTGTGGTAAATGGCATATTGGCAAGTTTACGCTTCTCCTCCGACGATTTTTATTTAGATTTTTGAGTCCTTTTTTTACTGATCTTTTGTGTTTTGGATTTTACATGCTCTGTACTATGACATTGGGCATCGGCCTTGGCAGACGACGTTGATGGAATTTCATCGTCTCGGCCATGACTAGTGGCAGCAGCTTCAGCACGAGGTGGAAGTGGATCTTGATCTTTCCCTATTTTTGGAACCTCAACATTTTTGTTCTCCATATTTTAATAGGCACAACTAAAAGGCACCTCAGGTAAACAATGGAGATGGATGGATACTAGTATACTTATGGATGACGAGTGACTGACGACACAGAGGTAGCTACAGCCGTGGACTACCGTACTGCGTCTGCTAGTATAGAGATGATAATTAATGATATAAAAAAAATATATATATAACTACTGTAGGTATATATAATATAATGACGGACCTGGTGGACACTGTCAGCAGACTGCTAAACTACTAGTATGAAGAAGATAGAAAAAAACTTCCACCACAGGTAGGTAGGTATACAATTATGGACGAGCACTGACGACACAGAGATAGCCACAGCCGTGGACTACCGTACTGCGTCTGCTAGTATAGAGATGATAATTAATGATATAAAAAAAAATATATATAACTACTGTAGGTATATATAATATAATGACGGACCTGGTGGACACTGTCAGCAGACTGCTAAACTACTAGTATGAAGAAGATAGAAAAAAAAAACCACCACAGTTAGGTATACAATTATGGACGAGTGACGACACAGAGGTAGGTACAGCCGTGAACTACCGTACTGCGTCTGCTAGTATAGATAATATACTAAATATATTACTACTGTAGGTATATAATATAATGACGGACCTGGTGGACACTGTCAGCAGACTCCTAAACTACTAGTATGAAGAAGATAGAAAAAAAAACCCCACCACAGGTAGGTATACAATTATGGACGAGCACTGACGACACAGAGGTAGGTACAGCCGTGGACTACCGTACTGCGTCTGCTAGTATAGATAATATAATAAATATATTACTACTGTAGGTATATAATATAATGACGGACCTGGTGGACACTGTCAGCAGACTGCTAAACTACTAGTATGAAGAAGATAAAAAAAAAACCCACCACAGGTAGGTAGGTATACAATTATGGACGAGCACTGACGACACAGAGATAGCCACAGCCGTGGACTACCGTACTGCGTCTACTAGTATAGATAATATAATAAATATATTACTACTGTAGGTATATAATATAATGATGGACCTGGTGGACACTGTCAGTAGACTCCTAAACTACTAGTATGAAGAAGATAGAAAAAAAAAACCCACCACAGGTAGGTAGGTATACAATTATGGACGAGCACTGACGACACAGAGATAGCCACAGCCGTGGACTACCGTACTGCGTCTGCTAATATAGAGATGATAAAGATGAAAAAAAAAATATAACACTACTGCAGATAAATATTTATATAATATATGTATGACGGACCTGCTGGACACTGTCAGCAGAATGCGTTTATAGAATAAAAAAAAAACACCACAGGAGTGTTTAACTTTTTCAGGCAGACAATATACTGGTGGTCACACTGGCAGCAAAAGTGTTCACTGTACTCCTGCTATAACTGCTCCCCAGTCTCCCCCACAATTAAGCTGTGTGAGCAGTGAGCACTCAGCACAGTCAGATATACATAGATGATATATCATGCAGCACACTGAGGCTGAGCACAGATATGGTATGTGTATCGTTTTTTTTCAGGCAGAGAACGGATTATAAATAATAAAACTGGTGGTCACTATCAGCAAAACTCTACACTACTGAGTACTCCTGACAAGTTCAACTGCTCCCCAAATTAGTAGTAAATCAAATGTCACTCGTCTCTATCTTCTAATCTAAACGGAGAGGACGCCAGCCACGTCCTCTCCCTATCAATCTCAATGCATGTGTGAAAATGGCGGCGACGCGCGGCTCCTTATATAGAATCCAAGTCTCGTGAGAATCCGACAGCGGGATGATGACGTTCGGGCGCGCTCGGGTTAACCGAGCAAGGCGGGAGGATCCGAGTCTGCTCGGACCCGTGCAAAAAAGGGTGAAGTTCGGGCGGGTTCGGATTCCGAGGAACCGAACCCGCTCATCTCTTATGGCCACCCAGCATGACGCCTCCCTTCTTGACCATGCTGTAATTGCAGTCGCACTGCAGTTCAGCGTGATCATAAAAAATGGTGTAGCCTCCTGCTGGTGCAGACTGTATGTGCGCGCAGGAAGCCGCCACCATTTTTGTGATCACAGCGGCTGAATGTGATGTCATACAGCCGCTGTGACCACGCCCCCTGTGTCTCCTCCATTGCAGACCCCATTTTGAAGCCTTGCCCCCGCACCGCTCCATCCCTGACTTGGAAATGGAGTGTTGCTGACCCCCCTCTCCCCCCCTGCCCCGATTGACAGGCAGAGGCGATCGCATTCTCTGCGGGGTGCCGCAGAAAATGCAGGCACATGCGTATGCTCTTAGCAATTTTTGCAGTTGGATCACTTATTGTGATTGCAATCCAACCTGAATCAGGCCCTATTACCTATCACAATGCGCTGCGGGCAGTACAAAATTGGTTTAATATAGGAGAAAAACCCCCAGACCTGTGCTCCTTAACTGTACCTGGTGGCTAGTGGAGCGGCTGCCCAGTAATCAGTGTCCACGCCAGTGCGCACACGGTCCACCCCCTACGGCCACGCTCCCCTTCATCAGCGGCCTCGTGATCCGGAAGGGCGGTGTGTGTGTGACTGACCTTAGGAAGAAACCGGAGCCTCCGCTGCAGTGACCCAGCAACCAGGGCACGGGAGTATACAGCGCCGCTGGGAGTGATGAAGCTGTAGTAAAGATGTCTATTAGACCTAGCCTGCTGCAGCCCTTGTAGATTCTCATAAAACAAGTTCTTCTTTTCTTGTCAAAATGAATAGCTAAGAATAGGCTGCCTGAGGCAGGCCCCTGTTAAGTGGCCTGCTACTGAAGGCACCAACTACAAACTGAGCTCCCTGTTCATGGAAGCGGGGTTATAGAGGAGGATGCACTGAGCATCTTGGGAACAGTCAAAAGCTTTGAGCCGGTTGGTGCCTCAGATCAAGATCCTACTCTACACCCCAATGTGAATCCTTGTGGAGTCCTGTGTACCCCACAGAAGAAATTAATGTGTCACACCCATTGGCAGCAACCTTAGAATAGCTGCTGATGGGCACAATTGAGAAAGGAAGGGGGGGGGACATTTGAATCCAGCACATAGATGCAATTCAAATATGTAATTTGTACCTTCCTATTTTAAAATATAATGGATGAACTTCACCCTGTGAGAACAATCTTCATGATCAAGAGATCTCATATGCAAAATAAGTATGAGTTGGGATAGGGCTGGGGAGGGTGGCTGCTCGGCCCCTCCCCCGTCAAGTTAAGGAGATTCAACTGAGGAAGCACAAGGGAACTCTCGTCTGGGGACAACAACTGCAGGGAGACCACATCTTTTCAGATGAACATGGGAGGGCGGAAGGCTGCCTAATACTGAAGCACCATCAAATATCAAACCATATGCAACAACTAGTACAAGCATTCCTGGGGGAAGGTCTGCAGCAGACGGATTTGCATACGGTGATGTCATCCAAGCAGTGGGCCAAAGTTGGCTGGAACCCTCATTTGCATATGAAAAGAGAAAAGGGGCATGCAGGGCATGGCGGCCTTTTGCGGTGCTTGGATGACCCCTAGTTCGCATTAAACACCCCCACCCTCCTTTGGTGTGGGGCTCATGTTGGCTATGCCCCAGCCCCTGAAGCATTCAAGCTGATTTCTTGCAGCAGCTGGGCACTGTAACAGCTCCAGAGCTGCTCTGTAAGGCAACTAAAAGGGTGTGGGCCCTGCAGCACTACCTGTAGTTCGCATTGTGTGTTGGAAGGCACAAAGTAAGCAGACGGGAGAAGTCAGGATAGTGCGCAAGGGCATAGAAGGCAGTGGCTCCAGAAAAGAGAAGTGGAAACAGACAGCAAACTAGGCTGGAGAGAGACCTGAGACAAAGAGATCTGAATTATACGAGAGCCGACCAGGGGAAACACAAATTATGCAATCAAGTTTCCCACATTTGGGGAAATCGCAGGAGCAGCACACCCAGAGTGCAATGGGTGAGCCTTGCCCTTGGAGAAGCACCTTCATGATCATAGTATCTCACCTGGCAGGTAAGTAGGAGTTGGGCTAGAGCTGGGGAGGGTCACTGCTCGGGCACCCCCCTGTCAAGTGAAGGAGATCCAACTGAGGCAGCACAAGGGTACTCTCGAAAGAAGAACAAGGCTAGAGGAATATATGAGACAAAGAAATCTGACTTTTACCAGAGCTGACCAGAGGAAAACACAAACACAGTCCCCCACTACCACAAAAAATGCAGGCGAGTTTCCCACATTTGGGGAAATCACAGGGGTCAGCATACCCAGAATGCAATGAATGAACCTCACCCTGGGAGAACAATCTTCATGACCATGGTGTCTCCTATGCAAAATAAGTATGATTTTGGATAGGGCTGGGAGGGCCGCTGCTCAGGCACATCTCTGTCAAGTAAAGGAGATTCAACTGAGGCAGCACAAGGGAACTCTCATCTGGGGACAACAACTGCAGGGAGAACACATATTTTCAGATGAACATGGGAGGGCAGAAGGCTGCCTAAAACTGAAGCACCCCCAAACAACAAACCAAATGCAACAACTAGTGCAAGCATTCCTGGGGGAAGGCCTGCAGCAGATGGATTTGCATATGGTGATGTCATCCAAGCAGTGGGTCAAAGTTGGCTTCAACCCTCATCTGCATATGAAAAGAGAAAAGGGGCGTGCAGGGCATGGCGGCCTTTTGCGGTGCTTGGATGACCCCTAGTTCGCATTAAACACCCCCATCCACCTTTGGTGTGGGGCTCATGTTGGCCATGCCCCATCCCCTGAAGCATTCAAGCTGATTTCTTGCAGCAGCTGGGCACTGTAACAGCTCCAGAGCTGCTCTGTAAGGCAAGTAAAAGATTGTGTGGGCCCTGCAGCACTACCTGTAGTTTGCATTGTGCATTGGAAGGCACAAAGTAAGCAGACGGGAGGAGAAGTCAGGATAGTGCACAAGGGTATAGAAGGGAGGGGCTCAAGATAAAAGAAGTGGAAACAGACAGCAAACTAGGCTGGAGAAAGACCTGAGACAAAGAGATCTGAATTATACGAGAGCCGACCAGAGGAAACACAAATTATGCAGTCAAGTGTCCCACATTTGGGGAAATCGTAGGAGCAGCACACCCAGAGTGCAATGGGTGAGCCTTGCCCTGGGAGAAGCAACTTCCTGATCATAGTATCTCACCTGGCAGGTAAGTAGGAGTTGGGCTAGAGCTGGGGAGGGTCGCTGCTCGGGCACCCCCCTGTCAAGTGAAGGAGATCCAACTGAGGCAGCACAATGGAACTCTCGAAAGAAGAACAAGGCTAGAGGAAGATCTGAGACAAAGAAATCTGACTTTTACCAGAGCTGACCAGCGGAAAACACAAACACAGTCCCCCACTACAACAAATAATGCAGGCGAGTTTCCCACATTTGGGGAAATCACAGGGGTCAGCATACCCAGAATGCAATGAATGAACCTAACCCTGGGTGAACAATTTTCATGACCATGGTGTCTCCTATGCAAAATAAGTATGATTTGGGATAGGGCTGGGGAGGGCCGCTGCTCAGGCACATCTCTGTCAAGTAAAGGAGATTCAACTGAGGCAGCACAAGGGAACTCTCATCTGGGGACAACAACTGCAGGGAGAACACATATTTTCAGATGAACATGGGAGGGCAGAAGGCTGCCTAATACTGAAGCACCCCCAAACAACAAACCAAATGCAACAACTAGTGCAAGCATTCCTGGGGGAAGGCCTGCAGCAGATGGATTTGCATATGGTGATGTTATCCAAGCAGTGGGTCAAAGTTGGCTTCAACCCTCATCTGCATATTAAAAGAGAAAAGGGGCGTGCAGGGCATGGCAGCCTTTTGCGGTGCTTGGATGACCCCTAGATCGCATTAAACACCCCCACCCTCCTTTGGTGTGGGGCTCATGTTGGCCATGCCCCATCCCATGAAGCATTCAAGCTGATTTCTTGCAGCAGCTGGGCACTGTAACAGCTCCAGAGCTGCTCTGTAAGGCAAGTAAAAGGGTGTGGGCCCTGCAGCACTACCTGTAGTTTGCATTGTGCATTGGAAGGCACAAAGTAAGCAGACGGGAGGAGAAGTCAGGATAGTGCACAAGGGTATAGAAGGGAGGGGCTCAAGAAAAAAAGAAGTGGAAACAGACAGCAAACTAGGCTGGAGAGAGACCTGAGACAAAGAGATCTGAATTATACGAGAGCTGACCAGAGGAAACACAAATTATGCAGTCAAGTGTCCCACATTTGGGGAAATCGTAGGAGCAGCACACCCAGAGTGCAATGGGTGAGCCTTGCCCTGGGAGAAGCACCGTCCTGATTATAGTATCTCACCTGGGTGTGCTGCCCCTGCGATTTCCCCAAATGTGGGAAACTTGACTGCATAATTTGTGTTTCCCCTGGTCGGCTCTCATATAATTCAGATCTCTTTGTCTCAGGTCTCTCTCCAGCCTAGTTTGCTGTCTGTTTCCACTTCTTTTTTCTTGAGCCCCTCCCTTCTATACCCTTGTGAACTATCCTGACTTCTCCTCCTGTCTGCTTACTTTGTGCCTTCCAATGCACAATGCAAACTACAGGTAGTGCTGCAGGGCCCACACCCTTTTACTTGCCTTACAGAGCAGCTCTGGAGCTGTTACAGTGCCAAGCTGCTGCAAGAAATCAGCCTGAATGCTTCAGGGGCTGGGGCATGGCCAACATGAGCCCCACACCAAAGGAGGGTGGGGGTGTTTAATGCGAACTAAGGGTCATCCAAGTGCCGCAAAAGGCCATGGCGGCGCCCTGCATACCCCTTTTCTCTTTTCATATGCAGATGAGGGTTCCAGCCAACTTTGGCCCACTGCTTGGATGACATCACTGTATGCAAATCCGTCTTCTGCAGACCTTCCCCCAGGAATGCTTGTACTAGTTGTTGCATTTGGTTTGTTGTTTGGGGGTGCTTCAGTATTAGGCAGCCTTCTGCCCTCCCATGTTCATCTGAAAATATGTGTTCTCACTGCAGTTGTTGTCCCCAGATGGGAGTTCCCTTGTGCTGCCTCAGTTGAATCTCCTTTACTCTAAAACTTTTAAAACTTAGCAAAAGTGTTTACTAAATAGCTGCTCGGCAAAGTTGCAATGCCGAGACTCCCCGACCAGCTGCCCAGGATGAACCCACCTTTCTAGTAGAATGGGTCTTCACCTAATTCAGTAACGGCAATCCTGCCGTGGAATGAGCATGCTGAATCTTACCACAGATCCAGCGCATAATGGTCTACATGGAAGCAGGACACCCAATCCTGTTGGGAGCATACAGGACAAACAGAGCCTCTGTTTTCCTAATCTGAACCGTTCTGGTGACATAAATTTTCAAAGTTCTGACCACAGCCAGAGACTTTGACTCAACGAAGGTGTCAGTGGCCAAAGGCGCCATGTGGAAAGATGAACCACCTTCGGCAGAAATTGTTGACGTGTCCTCAATTCTGCTCTATCTTCATGAAAGATCAAATAAAGGCTCTTGTGATACTGCATGGTTTGTACTGTTTTCCATGTGCTCCCAGATCTTTCAAAAAAGAAGCATGGTCAAGAAAGTTCTGTTTGAAAAGAAACAACATTTACTGTCATTGTTATAGAATTTGGGAGAAAAAACAAGAAGAAATCTGCACTGTTGACGCACTGGACAGAATGAATGAAACATAAAATATAACCTTTATTAAGTATGTATTAGAATTGGATAAATATTAATATTATTATCCCAAACTGCAGTGAAACATAAAGGTTAAAATCACAGAACTAACATACATGTGCATAAGAAGAATAAAGAGATGTGAAAAAAAGGTTTAAAAAGCGTGTCCGTGTGTGATTATTTTTGAAGGCACAACCCTGGCGGGGTTGTTTATATAGATATATATGTTGCTAATAATCACTTTCTAGCATAATGTTATTAAATAGCTGTTAGTATCTATGTCGTCAGGTACCACTGGGTCGTATCCTATATACTCCTGTGGGAAACTTGACTGCATAATTTGTGTTTCCCCTGGTCGGCTCTCGTATAATTCAGATCTCTTTGTCTCAGGTCTCTCTCCAGCCTAGTTTGCTGTTTGTTTCCACTTCTCTTTTCTTGAGCCGCTGCCTTCTATGCCCTTGTGCACTCTCCTGACTTCTCCTGTCTGCTTACTTTGTGCCTTCCAACGCACAATGCAAACTACAGTTAGTGCTGCACGGCCCACACCCTTTTACTTGCCTTACAGAGCAGCTCTGGAGCTGTTACAGTGCCCAGCTGCAGCAAGAAATCAGCTTGAATGCTTCAGGTGCTGGGGCATAGCCAACAAGAGCCCCACACCGACGGAGGGTGGAGGTGTTTAATGCAAACTAGGGGTCAGCCAAGCGCCGCAAAAGGCCGCCATGCCCTGCATGCCCCTTTTCTCTTTTCATAATCAAATCCATCAAATCCATCTGTGGCAGGCCTTCCCCCAGGAATGCTTGCACTAGTTGTTGCATTTGGTTTGTTGTTTGGGGGTGCTTCAGTATTAGGCAGCCTTCTGCCCTCCCATGTTCATCTGAAAATATATGTTCTCCCTGCAGTTGTTGTCCCAAGATGAGAGTTCCCTTGTGCTGCCTCAGTTGAATCTCCTTAACTTGACAGAGATGTGCCTGAGCAGTGGCCCTCCCCTGCTCTATCCCAAATCATACTTATTTTGCATAGGAGATACCATGGTCATGAAGATTATTCTCCCAGGGTGAGGTTCATTCACTGCATTCTGGGTATGCTGACCCCTGTGATTTCCCCAAATGTAACCCCTAGAGTAACCCTGGGAGAAAAATCTTCATGACCATGGTATCTCCTATGCAAAATAAGTATGATTTGGAATAGGGCTGGGGAGGGCCGCTGCTCATGCACATCTCTGTCAAGTAAAGGAGATTCAACTGAGGCAGCACAAGGGAACTCTCATCTTGGGACAACAACTGCAGGGAGAACATATATTTTCAGATGAACATGGGAGGGCAGAAGGCTGCCTAATACTGAAGCACCCCCAAACAACAAACCAAATGCAACAACTAGTGCAAGCATTCCTGGGGGAAGGCCTGCCACAGATGGATTTGCATATGGTGATGTCATCCAAGCAGTGGGTCAAAGTTGGCTTCAACCCTCGTCTGCATATGAAAATAAAAAAGGGGTGTGCAGGGCATGGCAGCCTTTTGCGGCGCTTGGATGACCCCTAGTTCGCATTAAACACCTCCACCCTCCTTCGGTGTGGGGCTCATGTTGGCTATGCCCCAGCCCCTGAAGCATTCAAGCTGATTTCTTGCAGCAGCTGGGCACTGTAACAGCTCCAGAGCTGCTCTGTAAAGCAAGTAAAAGGGTGTGGGCCCTGCAGCACTACCTGTAGTTTGCATTGTGCGTTGGAAGGCACAAAGTAAGCAGACGGGGAAGTCAGGATAGTGCACAAGGGCATAGAAGGGAGCGGCTCAAGAAAAGAGAAGTGGAAACAGACAGCAAACTAGGCTGGAGAGAGACCTGAGACAAAGAGATCTGAATTATACGAGAGCCGACCAGAGGAAACACAAATTATGTAATCAAGTGTCCCACATTTGGGGAAATCGTAGGAGCAGCACACCCAGAGTGCTTTTAAAGCCTCCTGTTAGTGCTTCATCTACACGTTATAGCCCTGAATTTTCCAATGCCTATCTCTTTGCAAAAGAGAGATATCGGCAAGGAAAAACTGTATTGTACCTTTGCATTTTTCTCCCAAACGAAAGACACTAGAATGAAAATTTTAAAGCCTCCTGTTAGTGCTTCATCTACACGTTATAGCCCTGAATTTTCCAATGCCTATCTCTTTGCAAAAGAGAGATATTGGCAAGGAAAAGCTGTATTGTACCTTTGCATTTTTCTCCCAAAAGAAGGACACTAGAATGAAATTTTTTAAGCCTCCTGTTAGTGCTTCATCTACACGTTATAGCCCTGAATTTTCCAATGCCTATCTCTTTGCAAAAGAGAGATATCGGCAAGGAAAAGCTGTATTGTACCTTTGCATTTTTCTCCCAAACGAAAGACACTAGAATGAAAATTTTAAAGCCTCCTGTTAGTGCTTCATCTACACGTTATAGCCCTGCATTTTCCAATGCCTATCTCTTTGCAAAAGAGAGATATCGGCAAGGAAAAGCAGCATTGTACCTTTGCATTTTTCTCCCAAACGAAAGACACTAGAATGAAAATTGTAAAGCCTCCTGTTAGTGCTTCATCTACACGTTATAGCCCTGCATTTTCCAATGCCTAGCTCTTTGCAAAAGAGAGATATCGGCAAGGAAAAGCAGCATTGTACTTTTGCATTTTTCTCCCAAACGAAAGACACTAGAATGAAAATTTTAAAGCCTCCTGTTAGTGCTTCATCTACACGTTATAGCCCTGAATTTTCCAATGCCTAGCTCTTTGCAAAAGAGAGATATTGGCAAGGAAAAGCTGTATTGTACCTTTGCATTTTTCTCCCAAACGAAGGACACTAGATTGAAAATTTTAAAGCCTCCTATTAGTGCTTCATCTACACGTTATAGCCCTGAATTTTCCAATGCCTAGCTCTTTGCAAAAGAGAGATATCGGCAAGGAAAAGCGGTATTGTACCTTTGCATTTTTCTCCCAAACGAAATACACTAGAATAAAAATTTTAAAGCCTCCTGTTAGTGCTTCATCTACACGTTATAGCCCTGAATTTTCCAATGCCTATCTCTTTGCAAAAGAGAGATATCGGCAAGGAAAAGCTGTATTGTACCTTTGCATTTTTCTCCCAAACGAAGGACACTAGAATGAAAATTTTAAAGCCTCCTATTAGTGCTTCATCTACACGTTATAGGCCTGAATTTTCCAATGCCTATCTCTTTGCAAAAGAGAGATATCGGCAAGGAAAAGCTGTATTGTACCTTTGCAGTTTTCTCCCAAACGAAGGACACTAGAATGAAAATTTTAAAGCCTCCTGTTAGTGCTTCATCTACACGTTATAGCCCTGAATTTTCCAATGCCTAACTCTTTACAAAAGAGAGATATCGGCAAGGAAAAGCTGTATTGTACCTTTGCATTTTTCTCCCAAACGAAGGACACTAGAATAAAAATTTTAAAGCCTCCTATTAGTGCTTCATCTACACGTTATAGCCCTGAATTTTCCAATGCCTATCTCTTTGCAAAAGAGAGATATCGGCAAGGAGAAGCTGTATTGTACCTTTGCATTTTTCTCCCAAACGAAGGACACTAGAATGAAAATTTTAAAGCCTCCTGTTAGTGCTTCATCTACACGTTATAGCCCTGAATTTTCCAATGCCTATCTCTTTGCAAAAGAGAGATATCGGCAAGGAAAAGCTGTATTGTACCTTTGCATTTTTCTCCCAAACGAAAGACACTAGAATGAAAATTTGAAAGCCTCCTGTTAGTGCTTCATCTACACGTTATAGCCCTGAATTTTCCAATGCCTATCTCTTTGCAAAAGAGAGATATCGGCAAGGAAAAGCGGTATTGTACCTTTGCATTTTTCTCCCAAACGAAAGACACTAGAATGAAAATTTTAAAGCCTCCTGTTAGTGCTTCATCTACACGTTATAGCCCTGAATTTTCCAATGCCTATCTCTTTGCAAAAGAGAGATATCGGCAAGGAAAAGCTGTATTGTACCTTTGCATTTTTCTCCCAAACGAAGGACACTAGAATGAAAATTTTAAAGCCTACTATTAGTGCTTCATCTACACGTTATAGCCCTGAATTTTCCAATGCCTATCTCTTTGCAAAAGAGAGATATCGGCAAGGAAAAGCTGTATTGTACCTTTGCATTTTTCTCCCAAACGAAGGACACTAGAATGAAAATTTTAAAGCCTCCTGTTAGTGCTTCATCTACACGTTATAGCCCTGAATTTTCCAATGCCTATCTCTTTGCAAAAGAGAGATATCGGCAAGGAAAAGCTGTATTGTACCTTTGCATTTTTCTCCCAAACGAAAGACACTAGAATGAAAATTTTAAAGCCTCCTGTTAGTGCTTCATCTACACGTTATAGCCCTGAATTTTCCAATGCCTATCTCTTTGCAAAAGAGAGATATTGGCAAGGAAAAGCTGTATTGTACCTTTGCATTTTTCTCCCAAACGAAGGACACTAGAATGAAATTTTTTAAGCCTCCTGTTAGTGCTTCATCTACACGTTATAGCCCTGAATTTTCCAATGCCTATCTCTTTGCAAAAGAGAGATATCGGCAAGGAAAAGCTGTATTGTACCTTTGCATTTTTCTCCCAAACGAAAGACACTAGAATGAAAATTGTAAAGCCTCCTGTTAGTGCTTCATCTACACGTTATAGCCCTGCATTTTCCAATGCCTAGCTCTTTGCAAAAGAGAGATATTGGCAAGGAAAAGCTGTATTGTACCTTTGCATTTTTCTCCCAAACGAAGGACACTAGATTGAAAATTTTAAAGCCTCCTATTAGTGCTTCATCTACACGTTATAGCCCTGAATTTTCCAATGCCTAGCTCTTTGCAAAAGAGAGATATTGGCAAGGAAAAGCTGTATTGTACCTTTGCATTTTTCTCCCAAACGAAGGACACTAGATTGAAAATTTTAAAGCCTCCTATTAGTGCTTCATCTACACGTTATAGCCCTGAATTTTCCAATGCCTATCTCTTTGCAAAAGAGAGATATCGGCAAGGAAAAGCTGTATTGTACCTTTGCATTTTTCTCCCAAACGAAGGACACTAGAATGAAAATTTTAAAGCCTACTATTAGTGCTTCATCTACACGTTATAGCCCTGAATTTTCCAATGCCTATCTCTTTGCAAAAGAGAGATATCGGCAAGGAAAAGCTGTATTGTACCTTTGCATTTTTCTCCCAAACGAAGGACACTAGAATGAAAATTTTAAAGCCTCCTGTTAGTGCTTCATCTACACGTTATAGCCCTGAATTTTCCAATGCCTATCTCTTTGCAAAAGAGAGATATCGGCAAGGAAAAGCTGTATTGTACCTTTGCATTTTTCTCCCAAACGAAAGACACTAGAATGAAAATTTTAAAGCCTCCTGTTAGTGCTTCATCTACACGTTATAGCCCTGAATTTTCCAATGCCTATCTCTGTGCAAAAGAGAGATATCGGCAAGGAAATGCTGTATTGTACCTTTGCATTTTTCTCCCAAACGAAAGACACTAGAATGAAAATTTTAAAGCCTCCTGTTAGTGCTTCATCTACACGTTATAGCCCTGCATTTTCCAATGCCTATCTCTTTGCAAAAGAGAGATATCGGCAAGGAAAAGCTGCATTGTACCTTTGCATTTTTCTCCCAAACGAAAGACACTAGAATGAAAATTTTAAAGCCTCCTGTTAGTGCTTCATCTACACGTTATAGCCCTGCATTTTCCAATGCCTATCTCTTTGCAAAAGAGAGATATCGGCAAGGAAAAGCAGCATTGTACCTTTGCATTTTTCTCCCAAACGAAAGACACTAGAATGAAAATTGTAAAGCCTCCTGTTAGTGCTTCATCTACACGTTATAGCCCTGCATTTTCCAATGCCTAGCTCTTTGCAAAAGAGAGATATTGGCAAGGAAAAGCTGTATTGTACCTTTGCATTTTTCTCCCAAACGAAAGACACTAGAATGAAAATTTTAAAGCCTCCTGTTAGTGCTTCATCTACACGTTATAGCCCTGAATTTTCCAATGCTTATCTCTTTGCAAAAGAGAGATATCGGCAAGGAAAAGCAGCATTGTACTTTTGCATTTTTCTCCCAAACGAAAGACACTAGAATGAAAATTTTAAAGCCTCCTGTTAGTGCTTCATCTACACGTTATAGCCCTGAATTTTCCAATGCCTAGCTCTTTGCAAAAGAGAGATATTGGCAAGGAAAAGCTGTATTGTACCTTTGCATTTTTCTCCCAAACGAAGGAGACTAGATTGAAAATTTTAAAGCCTCCTATTAGTGCTTCATCTACACGTTATAGCCCTGAATTTTCCAATGCCTAGCTCTTTGCAAAAGAGAGATATCGGCAAGGAAAAGCGGTATTGTACCTTTGCATTTTTCTCCCAAACGAAATACACTAGAATAAAAATTTTAAAGCCTCCTGTTAGTGCTTCATCTACACGTTATAGCCCTGAATTTTCCAATGCCTATCTCTTTGCAAAAGAGAGATATCGGCAAGGAAAAGCTGTATTGTACCTTTGCATTTTTCTCCCAAACGAAGGACACTAGAATGAAAATTTTAAAGCCTCCTATTAGTGCTTCATCTACACGTTATAGGCCTGAATTTTCCAATGCCTATCTCTTTGCAAAAGAGAGATATCGGCAAGGAAAAGCTGTATTGTACCTTTGCAGTTTTCTCCCAAACGAAGGACACTAGAATGAAAATTTTAAAGCCTCCTGTTAGTGCTTCATCTACACGTTATAGCCCTGAATTTTCCAATGCCTATCTCTTTGCAAAAGAGAGATATCGGCAAGGAAAAGCTGTATTGTACCTTTGCATTTTTCTCCCAAACGAAAGACACTAGAATGAAAATTTTAAAGCCTCCTGTTAGTGCTTCATCTACACGTTATAGCCCTGAATTTTCCAATGCCTATCTCTTTACAAAAGAGAGATATCGGCAAGGAAAAGCTGTATTGTACCTTTGCATTTTTCTCCCAAACGAAGGACACTAGAATAAAAATTTTAAAGCCTCCTATTAGTGCTTCATCTACACGTTATAGCCCTGAATTTTCCAATGCCTATCTCTTTGCAAAAGAGAGATATCGGCAAGGAGAAGCTGTATTGTACCTTTGCATTTTTCTCCCAAACGAAGGACACTAGAATGAAAATTTTAAAGCCTCCTGTTAGTGCTTCATCTACACGTTATAGCCCTGAATTTTCCAATGCCTATCTCTTTGCAAAAGAGAGATATCGGCAAGGAAAAGCTGTATTGTACCTTTGCATTTTTCTCCCAAACGAAAGACACTAGAATGAAAATTTGAAAGCCTCCTGTTAGTGCTTCATCTACACGTTATAGCCCTGAATTTTCCAATGCCTATCTCTTTGCAAAAGAGAGATATCGGCAAGGAAAAGCGGTATTGTACCTTTGCATTTTTCTCCCAAACGAAAGACACTAGAATGAAAATTTTAAAGCCTCCTGTTAGTGCTTCATCTACACGTTATAGCCCTGAATTTTCCAATGCCTATCTCTTTGCAAAAGAGAGATATCGGCAAGGAAAAGCTGTATTGTACCTTTGCATTTTTCTCCCAAACGAAGGACACTAGAATGAAAATTTTAAAGCCTACTATTAGTGCTTCATCTACACGTTATAGCCCTGAATTTTCCAATGCCTATCTCTTTGCAAAAGAGAGATATCGGCAAGGAAAAGCTGTATTGTACCTTTGCATTTTTCTCCCAAACGAAGGACACTAGAATGAAAATTTTAAAGCCTCCTGTTAGTGCTTCATCTACACGTATAAGCCCTGAATTTTCCAATGCCTATCTCTTTGCAAAAGAGAGATATCGGCAAGGAAAAGCTGTATTGTACCTTTGCATTTTTCTCCCAAACGAAAGACACTAGAATGAAAATTTTAAAGCCTCCTGTTAGTGCTTCATCTACACGTTATAGCCCTGAATTTTCCAATGCCTATCTCTGTGCAAAAGAGAGATATCGGCAAGGAAATGCTGTATTGTACCTTTGCATTTTTCTCCCAAACGAAAGACACTAGAATGAAAATTTTAAAGCCTCCTGTTAGTGCTTCATCTACACGTTATAGCCCTGCATTTTCCAATGCCTATCTCTTTGCAAAAGAGAGATATTGGCAAGTTAAAGCTGCATTGTACCTTTGCATTTTTCTCACAAACAAAAGACACTAGAATGAAAATTGTAAAGCCTCCTGTTAGTGCTTCATCTACACGTTATAGCCCTGCATTTTCCAATGCCTAGCTCTTTGCAAAAGAGAGATATTGGCAAGGAAAAGCTGTATTGTACCTTTGCATTTTTCTCCCAAACGAAGGACACTAGATTGAAAATTTTAAAGCCTCCTATTAGTGCTTCATCTACACGTTATAGCCCTGAATTTTCCAATGCCTATCTCTTTGCAAAAGAGAGATATCGGCAAGGAAAAGCTGCATTGTACTTTTGCATTTTTCTCCCAAACGAAAGACACTAGAATGAAAATTTTAAAGCCTCCTGTTAGTGCTTCATCTACACGTTATAGCCCTGCATTTTCCAATGCCTAGCTCTTTGCAAAAGAGAGATATTGGCAAGGAAAAGCTGTATTGTACCTTTGCATTTTTCTCCCAAACGAAGGACACTAGAATGAAAATTTAAAAGCCTCCTGTTTAGTGCTTCATCTACACGGTATAGCCCTGAATTTTCCAATGCCTATCTCTTTGCAAAAGAGAGATATCGGCAAGGAAAAACTGTATTGTACCTTTGCATTTTTCTCCCAAACGAAAGACACTAGAATGAAAATTTTAAAGCCTCCTGTTAGTGCTTCATCTACACGTTATAGCCCTGAATTTTCCAATGCCTAGCTCTTTGCAAAAGAGAGATATTGGCAAGGAAAAGCTGTCTTGTACCTTTGCATTTTTCTCCCAAACGAAGGACACTAGAATGAAAATTTTAAAGCCTCCTGTTAGGCCATCATCTACACGACATAGCCCTGAATTTTCCAATGCGTAGCTCTTTGCAAAAGAGAGATATTGGCAAGGAAAAGCTGTCTTGTACCTTTGCATTTTTCTCCCAAACGAAGGACACTAGAAAGAAAATTTTAAAGCCTCCTGTTAGGCCATCATCTACACGACATAGCCCTGAATTTTCCAATGCGCAGCTCTTTGCAAAAGAGAGATATTGGCAAGGAAAAGCTGTCTTGTACCATTGCATTTTTCTCCCAAACGAAGGACACTAGAAAGAAAATTTTAAAGCCTCCTGTTAGGCCATCATCTACACGACATAGCCCTGAATTTTCCAATGCGTAGCTCTTTGCAAAAGAGAGATATCGGCAAGGAAAAGCTGCATTGTACCTTTGCATTTTTCTCCCAAACGAAGGACACTAGAAAGAAAATTTTAAAGCCTCCTGTTAGGCCATCATCTACACGACATAGCCCTGAATTTTCCAATGCGTAGCTCTTTGCAAAAGAGAGATATTGGCAAGGAAAAGCTGTCTTGTACCTTTGCATTTTTCTCCCAAACGAAGGACACTAGAAAGAAAATTTTAAAGCCTCCTGTTAGGCCATCATCTACACGACATAGCCCTGAATTTTCCAATGCGCAGCTCTTTGCAAAAGAGAGATATTGGCAAGGAAAAGCTGTCTTGTACCATTGCATTTTTCTCCCAAACGAAGGACACTAGAAAGAAAATTTTAAAGCCTCCTGTTAGGCCATCATCTACACGACATAGCCCTGAATTTTCCAATGCGTAGCTCTTTGCAAAAGAGAGATATCGGCAAGGAAAAGCTGCATTGTACTTTTGCATTTTTCTCCCAAATGAAAGACACTAGAATGAAAATTTTAAAGCCTCCTTTTAGTGCTTCATCTACACGTAATAGCCCTGAATTTTCCTATGCCTATCTCTTTGCAAAAGAGAGATATCGGCAAGGAAATGCTGTATTGTACCTTTGCATTTTTCTCCCAAACGAAAGACACTAGAATGAAAATTTTAAAGCCTACTGTTAGTGCTTCATCTACACGTTATAGCCCTGCATTTTCCAATGCCTATCTCTTTGCAAAAGAGAGATATCGGCAAGGAAAAGCTGCATTGTACTTTTGCATTTTTCTCCCAAACGAAAGACACTAGAATGAAAATTTTAAAGCCTCCTTTTAGTGCTTCATCTACACGTAATAGCCCTGAATTTTCCAATGCCTATCTCTTTGCAAAAGAGAGATATCGGCAAGGAAATGCTGTATTGTACCTTTGCATTTTTCTCCCAAACGAAAGACACTAGAATGAAAATTTTAAAGCCTACTGTTAGTGCTTCATCTACACGTTATAGCCCTGCATTTTCCAATGCCTATCTCTTTGCAAAAGAGAGATATCGGCAAGGAAAAGCTGCATTGTACTTTTGCATTTTTCTCCCAAACGAAAGACACTAGAATGAATATTTTAAAGCCTCCTGTTAGTGCTTCATCTACACGTTATAGCCCTGAATTTTCCAATGCCTATCTCTTTGCAAAAGAGAGATATCGGCAAGGAAAAGCTTTATTGTACCTTTGCATTTTTCTCCCAAACGAAAGACACTAGAATGAAAATTTTAAAGCCTACTATTAGTGCTTCATCTACACGTTATAGCCCTGAATTTTCCAATGCCTATCTCTTTGCAAAAGAGAGATATCGGCAAGGAAAAGCTGTATTTTACCTTTGCATTTTTCTCCCAAACGAAGGACACTAGAATGAAAATTTTAAAGCCTCCTGTTAGTGCTTCATCTACACGTTATAGCCCAGAATTTTCCAATGCCTATCTCTTTGCAAAAGAGAGATATCGGCAAGGAAAAGCAGTATTGTACCTTTGCATTTTTCTACCAAACGAAGGACACTAGAATGAAAATTTAAAAGCCTCCTGTTAGTGCTTCATCTACACGGTATAGCCCTGAATTTTCCAATGCCTATCTCTTTGCAAAAGAGAGATATCGGCAAGGAAAAACTGTATTGTACCTTTGCATTTTTCTCCCAAACGAAAGACACTAGAATGAAAATTTTAAAGCCTACTGTTAGTGCTTCATCTACACGTTATAGCCCTGCATTTTCCAATGCCTATCTCTTTGCAAAAGAGAGATATCGGCAAGGAAAAGCAGCATTGTACCTTTGCATTTTTCTCCCAAACGAAAGACACTAGAATGAAAATTGTAAAGCCTCCTGTTAGTGCTTCATCTACACGTTATAGCCCTGCATTTTCCAATGCCTAGCTCTTTGCAAAAGAGAGATATTGGCAAGGAAAAGCTGTATTGTACCTTTGCATTTTTCTCCCAAACGAAGGACACTAGAATGAAAATTTTAAAGCCTCCTGTTAGTGCTTCATCTACACGTTATAGCCCTGAATTTTCCAATGCCTAGCTCTTTGCAAAAGAGAGATATCGGCAAGGAAAAGCTGTATTGTACCTTTGCATTTTTCTCCCAAACGAAAGACACTAGAATGAAAATTTTAAAGCCTCCTGTTAGTGCTTCATCTACACGTTATAGCCCTGAATTTTCCAATGCCTATCTCTTTGCAAAAGAGAGATATCGGCAAGGAAAAGCTTTATTGTACCTTTGCATTTTTCTCCCAAATGAAGGACACTAGAATTAAAATTTTAAAGCCTCCTATTAGTGCTTCATCTACACGTTATAGCCCTGAATTTTCCAATGCCTATCTCTTTGCAAAAGAGAGATATCGGCAAGGAAAAGCTGTATTTTACCTTTGCATTTTTCTCCCAAACGAAGGACACTAGAATGAAAATTTTAAAGCCTCCTGTTAGTGCTTCATCTACACGTTTTAGCCCAGAATTTTCCAATGCCTATCTCTTTGCAAAAGAGAGATATCGGCAAGGAAAAGCAGTATTGTACCTTTGCATTTTTCTACCAAACGAAGGACACTAGAATGAAAATTTAAAAGCCTCCTGTTAGTGCTTCATCTACACGGTATAGCCCTGAATTTTCCAATGCCTAGCTCTTTGCAAAAGAGAGATATTGGCAAGGAAAAGCTGTATTGTACCTTTGCATTTTTCTCCCAAACGAAGGACACTAGAATGAAAATTTTAAAGCCTCCTGTTAGTGCTTCATCTACACGTTATAGCCCTGAATTTTCCAATGCCTATCTCTTTGCAAAAGAGAGATATCGGCAAGGAAAAACTGTATTGTACCTTTGCATTTTTCTCCCAAACGAAAGACACTAGAATGAAAATTTTAAAGCCTCCTGTTAGTGCTTCATCTACACGTTATAGCCCTGCATTTTCCAATGCCTATCTCTTTGCAAAAGAGAGATATCGGCAAGGAAAAGCAGCATTGTACCTTTGCATTTTTCTCCCAAACGAAAGACACTAGAATGAAAATTGTAAAGCCTCCTGTTAGTGCTTCATCTACACGTTATAGCCCTGCATTTTCCAATGCCTAGCTCTTTGCAAAAGAGAGATATTGGCAAGGAAAAGCTGTATTGTACCTTTGCATTTTTCTCCCAAACGAAGGACACTAGAATGAAAATTTTAAAGCCTCCTGTTAGTGCTTCATCTACACGTTATAGCCCTGAATTTTCCAATGCCTATCTCTTTGCAAAAGAGAGATATCGGCAAGGAAAAACTGTATTGTACCTTTGCATTTTTCTCCCAAACGAAAGACACTAGAATGAAAATTTTAAAGCCTCCTGTTAGTGCTTCATCTACACGTTATAGCCCTGAATTTTCCAATGCCTAGCTCTTTGCAAAAGAGAGATATTGGCAAGGAAAAGCTGTATTGTACCTTTGCATTTTTCTCCCAAACGAAAGACACTAGAATGAAAATTTTAAAGCCTACTGTTAGTGCTTCATCTACACGTTAATGTCCTGAATTTTCCAATGCCTAGCTCTTTGCAAAAGAGAGATATCGGCAAGGAAAAGCTGTATTGTACCTTTGCATTTTTCTCCCAAAAGAAGGACACTAGAATGAAAATTTTAAAGCCTCCTATTAGTGCTTCATCTACACGTTATAGCCCTGAATTTTCCAATGCCTATCTCTTTGCAAAAGAGAGATATCGGCAAGGAAAAGCTGTATTGTACCTTTGCATTTTTCTCCCAAACGAAGGACACTAGAATGAAAATTTTAAAGCCTCCTGTTAGTGCTTCATCTACACGTTATAGCCCAGAATTTTCCAATGCCTATCTCTTTGCAAAAGAGAGATATCGGCAAGGAAAAGCTGTATTGTACCTTTGCATTTTTCTCCCAAACGAAAGACACTAGATTAAAAATTTTAAAGCCTCCTGTTAGTGCTTCATCTACACGTTATAGCCCTGAATTTTTCAATGCCTATCTCTTTGCAAAAGAGAGATATTGGCAAGGAAAAGCTGTATTGTACCTTTGCATTTTTCTCCCAAACGAAGGACACTAGAATGAAAATTTTTAAGCCTCCTGTTAGTGCTTCATCTACACGTTATAGCCCTGAATTTTCCAATGCCTATCTCTTTGCAAAAGAGAGATATCGGCAAGGAAAAGCTGTATTGTACCTTTGCATTTTTCTCCCAAACGAAAGACACTAGAATGAAAATTGTAAAGCCTCCTGTTAGTGCTTCATCTACACGTTATAGCCCTGCATTTTCCAATGCCTAGCTCTTTGCAAAAGAGAGATATTGGCAAGGAAAAGCTGTATTGTACCTTTGCATTTTTCTCCCAAACGAAAGACACTAGAATGAAAATTTTAAAGCCTCCTGTTAGTGCTTCATCTACACGTTATAGCCCTGAATTTTCCAATGCTTATCTCTTTGCAAAAGAGAGATATCGGCAAGGAAAAGCAGCATTGTACTTTTGCATTTTTCTCCCAAACGAAAGACACTAGAATGAAAATTTTAAAGCCTCCTGTTAGGCCATCATCTACACGACATAGCCCTGAATTTTCCAATGCGCAGCTCTTTGCAAAAGAGAGATATTGGCAAGGAAAAGCTGTCTTGTACCTTTGCATTTTTCTCCCAAACGAAGGACACTAGAAAGAACATTTTAAAGCCTCCTGTTAGGCCATCATCTACACGACATAGCCCTGAATTTTCCAATGCGCAGCTCTTTGCAAAAGAGAGATATTGGCAAGGAAAAGCTGTCTTGTACCATTGCATTTTTCTCCCAAACGAAGGACACTAGAAAGAACATTTTAAAGCCTCCTGTTAGGCCATCATCTACACGACATAGCCCTGAATTTTCCAATGCGCAGCTCTTTGCAAAAGAGAGATATTGGCAAGGAAAAGCTGTCTTGTACCTTTGCATTTTTCTCCCAAACGAAGGACACTAGAAAGAAAATTTTAAAGCCTCCTGTTAGGCCATCATCTACACGACATAGCCCTGAATTTTCCAATGCGTAGCTCTTTGCAAAAGAGAGATATTGGCAAGGAAAAGCTGTCTTGTACCTTTGCATTTTTCTCCCAAACGAAGGACACTAGAAAGAAAATTTTAAAGCCTCCTGTTAGGCCATCATCTACACGACATAGCCCTGAATTTTCCAATGCGCAGCTCTTTGCAAAAGAGAGATATTGGCAAGGAAAAGCTGTCTTGTACCATTGCATTTTTCTCCCAAACGAAGGACACTAGAAAGAAAATTTTAAAGCCTCCTGTTAGGCCATCATCTACACGACATAGCCCTGAATTTTCCAATGCGTAGCTCTTTGCAAAAGAGAGATATTGGCAAGGAAAAGCTGTCTTGTACCTTTGCATTTTTCTCCCAAACGAAGGACACTAGAAAGAAAATTTTAAAGCCTCCTGTTAGGACATCATCTACACGACATAGCCCTGAATTTTCCAATCCGTAGCTCTTTGCAAAAGAGAGATATTGGCAAGGAAAAGCTGTCTTGTACCTTTGCATTTTTCTCCCAAACGAAGGACACTAGAAAGAAAATTTTAAAGCCTCCTGTTAGGCCATCATCTACACGACATAGCCCTGAATTTTCCAATGCGCAGCTCTTGGCAAGGAAAAGCTGTCTTGTACCATTGCATTTTTCTCCCAAACGAAGGACACTAGAAAGAAAATTTTAAAGCCTCCTGTTAGGCCATCATCTACACGACATAGCCCTTAATTTTCCAATGCGTAGCTCTTTGCAAAAGATAGATATTGGCAAGGAAAAGCTGTCTTGTACCTTTGCATTTTTCTCCCAAACGAAGGACACTAGAAAGAAAATTTTAAAGCCTCCTGTTAGGCCATCATCTACACGACATAGCCCTGAATTTTCCAATGCGCAGCTCTTTGCAAAAGAGAGATATTGGCAAGGAAAAGCTGTCTTGTACCATTGCATTTTTCTCCCAAACGAAGGACACTAGAAAGAACATTTTAAAGCCTCCTGTTAGGCCATCATCTACACGACATAGCCCTGAATTTTCCAATGCGCAGCTCTTTGCAAAAGAGAGATATTGGCAAGGAAAAGCTGTCTTGTACCTTTGCATTTTTCTCCCAAACGAAGGTCACTAGAAAGAAAATTTTAAAGCCTCCTGTTAGGCCATCATCTACACGACATATCCCTGAATTTTCCAATGCGCAGCTCTTTGCAAAAGAGAGATATTGGCAAGGAAAAGCTGTCTTGTACCTTTGCATTTTTCTCCCAAACGAAGGACACTAGAAAGAAAATTTTAAAGCCTCCTGTTAGGCCATCATCTACACGACATAACCCTGAATTTTCCAATGCGCAGCTCTTTGCAAAAGAGAGATATTGGCAAGGAAAAGCTGTCTTGTTCCATTGCATTTTTCTCCCAAACGAAGGACACTAGAAAGAACATTTTAAAGCCTCCTGTTAGGCCATCATCTACACGACATAGCCCTGAATTTTCCAATGCGCAGCTCTTTGCAAAAGAGAGATATTGGAAAGGAAAAGCTGTCTTGTACCTTTGCATTTTTCTCCCAAACGAAGGTCACTAGAAAGAAAATTTTAAAGCCTCCTGTTAGGCCATCATCTGCACGACATAGCCCTGAATTTTCCAATGCGCAGCTCTTTGCAAAAGAGAGATATTGGCAAGGAAAAGCTGTCTTGTACCATTGCATTTTTCTCCCAAACGAAGGACACTAGAAAGAAAATTTTAAAGCCTCCTGTTAGGCCATCATCTACACGACATAGCCCTGAATTTTCCAATGCGCAGCTCTTTGCAAAAGAGAGATATTGGCAAGGAAAAGCTGTCTTGTACCTTTGCATTTTTCTACCAAACGAAGGTCACTAGAAAGAAAATTTTAAAGCCTCCTGTTAGGCCATCATCTACACGACATAGCCCTGAATTTTCCAATGCGCAGCTCTTTGCAAAAGAGAGATATTGGAAAGGAAAAGCTGTCTTGTACCTTTGCATTTTTCTCCCAAACGAAGGTCACTAGAAAGAAAATTTTAAAGCCTCCTGTTAGGCCATCATCTGCACGACATAGCCCTGAATTTTCCAATGCGCAGCTCTTTGCAAAAGAGAGATATTGGCAAGGAAAAGCTGTCTTGTACCATTGCATTTTTCTCCCAAACGAAGGACACTAGAAAGAAAATTTTAAAGCCTCCTGTTAGGCCATCATCTACACGACATAGCCCTGAATTTTCCAATGCGCAGCTCTTTGCAAAAGAGAGATATTGGCAAGGAAAAGCTGTCTTGTACCTTTGCATTTTTCTACCAAACGAAGGTCACTAGAAAGAAAATTTTAAAGCCTCCTGTTAGGCCATCATCTACACGACATAGCCCTGAATTTTCCAATGCGCAGCTCTTTGCAAAAGAGAGATATTGGAAAGGAAAAGCTGTCTTGTACCTTTGCATTTTTCTCCCAAACGAAGGTCACTAGAAAGAAAATTTTAAAGCCTCCTGTTAGGCCATCATCTGCACGACATAGCCCTGAATTTTCCAATGCGCAGCTCTTTGCAAAAGAGAGATATTGGCAAGGAAAAGCTGTCTTGTACCATTGCATTTTTCTCCCAAACGAAGGACACTAGAAAGAAAATTTTAAAGCCTCCTGTTAGGCCATCATCTACACGACATAGCCCTGAATTTTCCAATGCGCAGCTCTTTGCAAAAGAGAGATATTGGCAAGGAAAAGCTGTCTTGTACCTTTGCATTTTTCTACCAAACGAAGGTCACTAGAAAGAAAATTTTAAAGCCTCCTGTTAGGCCATCATCTACACGACATAGCCCTGAATTTTCCAATGCGTAGCTCTTTGCAAAAGAGAGATATTGGCAAGGAAAAGCTGTCTTGTACCTTTGCATTTTTCTCCCAAACGAAGGACACTAGAAAGAAAATTTTAAAGCCTCCTGTTAGGCCATCATCTACACGACATAGCCCTGAATTTTCCAATGCGCAGCTCTTTGCAAAAGAGAGATATTGGCAAGGAAAAGCTGTCTTGTACCATTGCATTTTTCTCCCAAACGAAGGGCACTAGAAAGAAAATTTTAAAGCCTCCTGTTAGGCCATCATCTACACGACATAGCCCTGAATTTTCCAATGCGCAGCTCTTTGCAAAAGAGAGATATTGGCAAGGAAAAGCTGTCTTGTACCTTTGCATTTTTCTCCCAAACGAAGGTCACTAGAAAGAAAATTTTAAAGCCTCCTGTTAGGCCATCATCTACACGACATAGCCCTGAATTTTCCAATGCGCAGCTCTTTGCAAAAGAGAGATATTGGCAAGGAAAAGCTGTCTTGTACCATTGCATTTTTCTCCCAAACGAAGGGCACTAGAACGAAAATTTTAAAGCCTCCTGTTAGGCCATCATCTACACGACATAGCCCTGAATTTTCCAATGCGCAGCTCTTTGCAAAAGAGAGATATTGGCAAGGAAAAGCTGTCTTGTACCATTGCATTTTTCTCCCAAACGAAGGGCACTAGAAAGAAAATTTTAAAGCCTCCTGTTAGGCCATCATCTACACGACATAGCCCTGAATTTTCCAATGCGCAGCTCTTTGCAAAAGAGAGATATTGGCAAGGAAAAGCTGTCTTGTACCATTGCATTTTTCTCCCAAACGAAGGGCACTAGAAAGAAAATTTTAAAGCCTCCTGTTAGGCCATCATCTACACGACATAGCCCTGAATTTTCCAATGCGCAGCTCTTTGCAAAAGAGAGATATTGGCAAGGAAAAGCTGTCTTGTACCATTGCATTTTTCTCCCAAACGAAGGACACTAGAAAGAACATTTTAAAGCCTCCTGTTAGGCCATCATCTACACGACATAGCCCTGAATTTTCCAATGCGCAGCTCTTTGCAAAAGAGAGATATTGGCAAGGAAAAGCTGTCTTGTACCTTTGCATTTTTCTCCCAAACGAAGGACACTAGAAAGAAAATTTTAAAGCCTCCTGTTAGGCCATCATCTACACGACATAGCCCTGAATTTTCCAATGCGTAGCTCTTTGCAAAAGAGAGATATTGGCAAGGAAAAGCTGTCTTGTACCTTTGCATTTTTCTCCCAAACGAAGGACACTAGAAAGAAAATTTTAAAGCCTCCTGTTAGGCCATCATCTACACGACATAGCCCTGAATTTTCCAATGCGCAGCTCTTTGCAAAAGAGAGATATTGGCAAGGAAAAGCTGTCTTGTACCATTGCATTTTTCTCCCAAACGAAGGACACTAGAAAGAAAATTTTAAAGCCTCCTGTTAGGCCATCATCTACACGACATAGCCCTGAATTTTCCAATGCGTAGCTCTTTGCAAAAGAGAGATATTGGCAAGGAAAAGCTGTCTTGTACCTTTGCATTTTTCTCCCAAACGAAGGACACTAGAAAGAAAATTTTAAAGCCTCCTGTTAGGACATCATCTACACGACATAGCCCTGAATTTTCCAATCCGTAGCTCTTTGCAAAAGAGAGATATTGGCAAGGAAAAGCTGTCTTGTACCTTTGCATTTTTCTCCCAAACGAAGGACACTAGAAAGAAAATTTTAAAGCCTCCTGTTAGGCCATCATCTACACGACATAGCCCTGAATTTTCCAATGCGCAGCTCTTGGCAAGGAAAAGCTGTCTTGTACCATTGCATTTTTCTCCCAAACGAAGGACACTAGAAAGAAAATTTTAAAGCCTCCTGTTAGGCCATCATCTACACGACATAGCCCTTAATTTTCCAATGCGTAGCTCTTTGCAAAAGATAGATATTGGCAAGGAAAAGCTGTCTTGTACCTTTGCATTTTTCTCCCAAACGAAGGACACTAGAAAGAAAATTTTAAAGCCTCCTGTTAGGCCATCATCTACACGACATAGCCCTGAATTTTCCAATGCGCAGCTCTTTGCAAAAGAGAGATATTGGCAAGGAAAAGCTGTCTTGTACCATTGCATTTTTCTCCCAAACGAAGGACACTAGAAAGAACATTTTAAAGCCTCCTGTTAGGCCATCATCTACACGACATAGCCCTGAATTTTCCAATGCGCAGCTCTTTGCAAAAGAGAGATATTGGCAAGGAAAAGCTGTCTTGTACCTTTGCATTTTTCTCCCAAACGAAGGTCACTAGAAAGAAAATTTTAAAGCCTCCTGTTAGGCCATCATCTACACGACATATCCCTGAATTTTCCAATGCGCAGCTCTTTGCAAAAGAGAGATATTGGCAAGGAAAAGCTGTCTTGTACCTTTGCATTTTTCTCCCAAACGAAGGACACTAGAAAGAAAATTTTAAAGCCTCCTGTTAGGCCATCATCTACACGACATAACCCTGAATTTTCCAATGCGCAGCTCTTTGCAAAAGAGAGATATTGGCAAGGAAAAGCTGTCTTGTTCCATTGCATTTTTCTCCCAAACGAAGGACACTAGAAAGAACATTTTAAAGCCTCCTGTTAGGCCATCATCTACACGACATAGCCCTGAATTTTCCAATGCGCAGCTCTTTGCAAAAGAGAGATATTGGAAAGGAAAAGCTGTCTTGTACCTTTGCATTTTTCTCCCAAACGAAGGTCACTAGAAAGAAAATTTTAAAGCCTCCTGTTAGGCCATCATCTGCACGACATAGCCCTGAATTTTCCAATGCGCAGCTCTTTGCAAAAGAGAGATATTGGCAAGGAAAAGCTGTCTTGTACCATTGCATTTTTCTCCCAAACGAAGGACACTAGAAAGAAAATTTTAAAGCCTCCTGTTAGGCCATCATCTACACGACATAGCCCTGAATTTTCCAATGCGCAGCTCTTTGCAAAAGAGAGATATTGGCAAGGAAAAGCTGTCTTGTACCTTTGCATTTTTCTACCAAACGAAGGTCACTAGAAAGAAAATTTTAAAGCCTCCTGTTAGGCCATCATCTACACGACATAGCCCTGAATTTTCCAATGCGTAGCTCTTTGCAAAAGAGAGATATTGGCAAGGAAAAGCTGTCTTGTACCTTTGCATTTTTCTCCCAAACGAAGGACACTAGAAAGAAAATTTTAAAGCCTCCTGTTAGGCCATCATCTACACGACATAGCCCTGAATTTTCCAATGCGCAGCTCTTTGCAAAAGAGAGATATTGGCAAGGAAAAGCTGTCTTGTACCATTGCATTTTTCTCCCAAACGAAGGGCACTAGAAAGAAAATTTTAAAGCCTCCTGTTAGGCCATCATCTACACGACATAGCCCTGAATTTTCCAATGCGCAGCTCTTTGCAAAAGAGAGATATTGGCAAGGAAAAGCTGTCTTGTACCTTTGCATTTTTCTCCCAAACGAAGGTCACTAGAAAGAAAATTTTAAAGCCTCCTGTTAGGCCATCATCTACACGACATAGCCCTGAATTTTCCAATGCGCAGCTCTTTGCAAAAGAGAGATATTGGCAAGGAAAAGCTGTCTTGTACCATTGCATTTTTCTCCCAAACGAAGGGCACTAGAACGAAAATTTTAAAGCCTCCTGTTAGGCCATCATCTACACGACATAGCCCTGAATTTTCCAATGCGCAGCTCTTTGCAAAAGAGAGATATTGGCAAGGAAAAGCTGTCTTGTACCATTGCATTTTTCTCCCAAACGAAGGGCACTAGAAAGAAAATTTTAAAGCCTCCTGTTAGGCCATCATCTACACGACATAGCCCTGAATTTTCCAATGCGCAGCTCTTTGCAAAAGAGAGATATTGGCAAGGAAAAGCTGTCTTGTACCATTGCATTTTTCTCCCAAACGAAGGGCACTAGAAAGAAAATTTTAAAGCCTCCTGTTAGGCCATCATCTACACGACATAGCCCTGAATTTTCCAATGCGCAGCTCTTTGCAAAAGAGAGATATTGGCAAGGAAAAGCTGTCTTGTACCATTGCATTTTTCTCCCAAACGAAGGACACTAGAAAGAACATTTTAAAGCCTCCTGTTAGGCCATCATCTACACGACATAGCCCTGAATTTTCCAATGCGCAGCTCTTTGCAAAAGAGAGATATTGGCAAGGAAAAGCTGTCTTGTACCTTTGCATTTTTCTCCCAAACGAAGGACACTAGAAAGAAAATTTTAAAGCCTCCTGTTAGGCCATCATCTACACGACATAGCCCTGAATTTTCCAATGCGTAGCTCTTTGCAAAAGAGAGATATTGGCAAGGAAAAGCTGTCTTGTACCTTTGCATTTTTCTCCCAAACGAAGGACACTAGAAAGAAAATTTTAAAGCCTCCTGTTAGGCCATCATCTACACGACATAGCCCTGAATTTTCCAATGCGCAGCTCTTTGCAAAAGAGAGATATTGGCAAGGAAAAGCTGTCTTGTACCATTGCATTTTTCTCCCAAACGAAGGACACTAGAAAGAAAATTTTAAAGCCTCCTGTTAGGCCATCATCTACACGACATAGCCCTGAATTTTCCAATGCGTAGCTCTTTGCAAAAGAGAGATATTGGCAAGGAAAAGCTGTCTTGTACCTTTGCATTTTTCTCCCAAACGAAGGACACTAGAAAGAAAATTTTAAAGCCTCCTGTTAGGACATCATCTACACGACATAGCCCTGAATTTTCCAATCCGTAGCTCTTTGCAAAAGAGAGATATTGGCAAGGAAAAGCTGTCTTGTACCTTTGCATTTTTCTCCCAAACGAAGGACACTAGAAAGAAAATTTTAAAGCCTCCTGTTAGGCCATCATCTACACGACATAGCCCTGAATTTTCCAATGCGCAGCTCTTGGCAAGGAAAAGCTGTCTTGTACCATTGCATTTTTCTCCCAAACGAAGGACACTAGAAAGAAAATTTTAAAGCCTCCTGTTAGGCCATCATCTACACGACATAGCCCTTAATTTTCCAATGCGTAGCTCTTTGCAAAAGATAGATATTGGCAAGGAAAAGCTGTCTTGTACCTTTGCATTTTTCTCCCAAACGAAGGACACTAGAAAGAAAATTTTAAAGCCTCCTGTTAGGCCATCATCTACACGACATAGCCCTGAATTTTCCAATGCGCAGCTCTTTGCAAAAGAGAGATATTGGCAAGGAAAAGCTGTCTTGTACCATTGCATTTTTCTCCCAAACGAAGGACACTAGAAAGAACATTTTAAAGCCTCCTGTTAGGCCATCATCTACACGACATAGCCCTGAATTTTCCAATGCGCAGCTCTTTGCAAAAGAGAGATATTGGCAAGGAAAAGCTGTCTTGTACCTTTGCATTTTTCTCCCAAACGAAGGTCACTAGAAAGAAAATTTTAAAGCCTCCTGTTAGGCCATCATCTACACGACATAGCCCTGAATTTTCCAATGCGCAGCTCTTTGCAAAAGAGAGATATTGGCAAGGAAAAGCTGTCTTGTACCTTTGCATTTTTCTCCCAAACGAAGGACACTAGAAAGAAAATTTTAAAGCCTCCTGTTAGGCCATCATCTACACGACATAACCCTGAATTTTCCAATGCGCAGCTCTTTGCAAAAGAGAGATATTGGCAAGGAAAAGCTGTCTTGTTCCATTGCATTTTTCTCCCAAACGAAGGACACTAGAAAGAACATTTTAAAGCCTCCTGTTAGGCCATCATCTACACGACATAGCCCTGAATTTTCCAATGCGCAGCTCTTTGCAAAAGAGAGATATTGGCAAGGAAAAGCTGTCTTGTACCTTTGCATTTTTCTCCCAAACGAAGGTCACTAGAAAGAAAATTTTAAAGCCTCCTGTTAGGCCATCATCTGCACGACATAGCCCTGAATTTTCCAATGCGCAGCTCTTTGCAAAAGAGAGATATTGGCAAGGAAAAGCTGTCTTGTACCATTGCATTTTTCTCCCAAACGAAGGACACTAGAAAGAAAATTTTAAAGCCTCCTGTTAGGCCATCATCTACACGACATAGCCCTGAATTTTCCAATGCGCAGCTCTTTGCAAAAGAGAGATATTGGCAAGGAAAAGCTGTCTTGTACCTTTGCATTTTTCTACCAAACGAAGGTCACTAGAAAGAAAATTTTAAAGCCTCCTGTTAGGCCATCATCTACACGACATAGCCCTGAATTTTCCAATGCGTAGCTCTTTGCAAAAGAGAGATATTGGCAAGGAAAAGCTGTCTTGTACCTTTGCATTTTTCTCCCAAACGAAGGACACTAGAAAGAAAATTTTAAAGCCTCCTGTTAGGCCATCATCTACACGACATAGCCCTGAATTTTCCAATGCGCAGCTCTTTGCAAAAGAGAGATATTGGCAAGGAAAAGCTGTCTTGTACCATTGCATTTTTCTCCCAAACGAAGGGCACTAGAAAGAAAATTTTAAAGCCTCCTGTTAGGCCATCATCTACACGACATAGCCCTGAATTTTCCAATGCGCAGCTCTTTGCAAAAGAGAGATATTGGCAAGGAAAAGCTGTCTTGTACCTTTGCATTTTTCTCCCAAACGAAGGTCACTAGAAAGAAAATTTTAAAGCCTCCTGTTAGGCCATCATCTACACGACATAGCCCTGAATTTTCCAATGCGCAGCTCTTTGCAAAAGAGAGATATTGGCAAGGAAAAGCTGTCTTGTACCATTGCATTTTTCTCCCAAACGAAGGGCACTAGAACGAAAATTTTAAAGCCTCCTGTTAGGCCATCATCTACACGACATAGCCCTGAATTTTCCAATGCGCAGCTCTTTGCAAAAGAGAGATATTGGCAAGGAAAAGCTGTCTTGTACCTTTGCATTTTTCTCCCAAACGAAGGTCACTAGAAAGAAAATTTTAAAGCCTCCTGTTAGGCCATCATCTACACGACATAGCCCTGAATTTTCCAATGCGCAGCTCTTTGCAAAAGAGAGATATTGGCAAGGAAAAGCTGTCTTGTACCATTGCATTTTTCTCCCAAACGAAGGACACTAGAAAGAAAATTTTAAAGCCTCCTGTTAGGCCATCATCTACACGACATAGCCCTGAATTTTCCAATGCGCAGCTCTTTGCAAAAGAGAGATATTGGCAAGGAAAAGCTGTCTTGTACCTTTGCATTTTTCTCCCAAACGAAGGACACTAGAAAGAAAATTTTAAAGCCTCCTGTTAGGCCAACATCTACACGACATAGCCCTGAATTTTCCAATGCGCAGCTCTTTGCAAAAGAGAGATATTGGCAAGGAAAAGCTGTCTTGTACCATTGCATTTTTCTCCCAAACGAAGGGCACTAGAAAGAAAATTTTAAAGCCTCCTGTTAGGCCATCATCTACACGACATAGCCCTGAATTTTCCAATGCGCAGCTCTTTGCAAAAGAGAGATATTGGCAAGGAAAAGCTGTCTTGTACCTTTGCATTTTTCTCCCAAACGAAGGTCACTAGAAAGAAAATTTTAAAGCCTCCTGTTAGGCCATCATCTACACGACATAGCCCTGAATTTTCCAATGCGCAGCTCTTTGCAAAAGAGAGATATTGGCAAGGAAAAGCTGTCTTGTACCATTGCATTTTTCTCCCAAACGAAGGGCACTAGAACGAAAATTTTAAAGCCTCCTGTTAGGCCATCATCTACACGACATAGCCCTGAATTTTCCAATGCGCAGCTCTTTGCAAAAGAGAGATATTGGCAAGGAAAAGCTGTCTTGTACCTTTGCATTTTTCTGCCAAACGAAGGTCACTAGAAAGAAAATTTTAAAGCCTCCTGTTAGGCCATCATCTACACGACATAGCCCTGAATTTTCCAATGCGCAGCTCTTTGCAAAAGAGAGATATTGGCAAGGAAAAGCTGTCTTGTACCATTGCATTTTTCTCCCAAACGAAGGACACTAGAAAGAAAATTTTAAAGCCTCCTGTTAGGCCATCATCTACACGACATAGCCCTGAATTTTCCAATGCGCAGCTCTTTGCAAAAGAGAGATATTGGCAAGGAAAAGCTGTCTTGTACCTTTGCATTTTTCTCCCAAACGAAGGACACTAGAAAGAAAATTTTAAAGCCTCCTGTTAGGCCATCATCTACACGACATAGCCCTGAATTTTCCAATGCGCAGCTCTTTGCAAAAGAGAGATATTGGCAAGGAAAAGCTGTCTTGTACCATTGCATTTTTCTCCCAAACGAAGGACACTAGAAAGAAAATTTTAAAGCCTCCTTTTAGGCCATCATCTACACGACATAGCCCTGAATTTTCCAATGCGCAGCTCTTTGCAAAAGAGAGATATTGGCAAGGAAAAGCTGTCTTGTACCATTGCATTTTTCTCCCAAACGAAGGACACTAGAAAGAAAATTTTAAAGCCTCCTGTTAGGCCATCATCTACACGACATAGCCCTGAATTTTCCAATGCGCAGCTCTTTGCAAAAGAGAGATATTGGCAAGGAAAAGCTGTCTTGTACCATTGCATTTTTCTCCCAAACGAAGGACACTAGAAAGAACATTTTAAAGCCTCCTGTTAGGCCATCATCTACACGACATAGCCCTGAATTTTCCAATGCGCAGCTCTTTGCAAAAGAGAGATATTGGCAAGGAAAAGCTGTCTTGTACCTTTGCATTTTTCTCCCAAACGAAGGACACTAGAAAGAAAATTTTAAAGCCTACTGTTAGGCCATCATCTACACGACATAGCCCTGAATTTTCCAATGCGCAGCTCTTTGCAAAAGAGAGATATTGGCAAGGAAAAGCTGTCTTGTACCATTGCATTTTTCTCCCAAACGAAGGTCACTAGAAAGAAAATTGTAAAGCCTCCTGTTAGGCCATCATCTACACGACATAGCCCTGAATTTTCCAATGCGCAGCTCTTTGCAAAAGAGAGATATTGGCAAGGAAAAGCTGTCTTGTACCATTGCATTTTTCTCCCAAACGAAGGACACTAGAAAGAAAATTTTAAAGCCTCCTGTTAGGCCATCATCTACACGACATAGCCCTGAATTTTCCAATGCGCAGCTCTTTGCAAAAGAGAGATATTGGCAAGGAAAAGCTGTCTTGTACCTTTGCATTTTTCTCCCAAACGAAGGTCACTAGAAAGAAAATTTTAAAGCCTCCTGTTAGGCCATCATCTACACGACATAGCCCTGAATTTTCCAATGCGCAGCTCTTTGCAAAAGAGAGATATTGGCAAGGAAAAGCTGTCTTGTACCATTGCATTTTTCTCCCAAACGAAGGTCACTAGAAAGAAAATTTTAAAGCCTCCTGTTAGGCCATCATCTACACGACATAGCCCTGAATTTTCCAATGCGCAGCTCTTTGCAAAAGAGAGATATTGGCAAGGAAAAGCTGTCTTGTACCTTTGCATTTTTCTCCCAAACGAAGGTCACTAGAAAGAAAATTTTAAAGCCTCCTGTTAGGCCATCATCTACACGACATAGCCCTGAATTTTCCAATGCGCAGCTCTTTGCAAAAGAGAGATATTGGCAAGGAAAAGCTGTCTTGTACCATTGCATTTTTCTCCCAAACGAAGGTCACTAGAAAGAAAATTTTAAAGCCTCCTGTTAGGCCATCATCTACACGACATAGCCCTGAATTTTCCAATGCGCAGCTCTTTGCAAAAGAGAGATATTGGCAAGGAAAAGCTGTCTTGTACCATTGCATTTTTCTCCCAAACGAAGGACACTAGAAAGAAAATTTTAAAGCCTCCTGTTAGGCCATCATCTACACGACATAGCCCTGAATTTTCCAATGCGCAGCTCTTTGCAAAAGAGAGATATTGGCAAGGAAAAGCTGTCTTGTACCATTGCATTTTTCTCCCAAACGAAGGACACTAGAAAGAACATTTTAAAGCCTCCTGTTAGGCCATCATCTACACGACATAGCCCTGAATTTTCCAATGCGCAGCTCTTTGCAAAAGAGAGATATTGGCAAGGAAAAGCTGTCTTGTACCATTGCATTTTTCTCCCAAACGAAGGACACTAGAAAGAAAATTTTAAAGCCTCCTGTTAGGCCATCATCTACACGACATAGCCCTGAATTTTCCAATGCGCAGCTCTTTGCAAAAGAGAGATATTGGCAAGGAAAAGCTGTCTTGTACCTTTGCATTTTTCTCCCAAACGAAGGTCACTAGAAAGAAAATTGTAAAGCCTCCTGTTAGGCCATCATCTACACGACATAGCCCTGAATTTTCCAATGCGCAGCTCTTTGCAAAAGAGAGATATTGGCAAGGAAAAGCTGTCTTGTACCATTGCATTTTTCTCCCAAACGAAGGACACTAGAAAGAATATTTTAAAGCCTCCTGTTAGGCCATCATCTACACGACATAGCCCTGAATTTTCCAATGCGCAGCTCTTTGCAAAAGAGAGATATTGGCAAGGAAAAGCTGTCTTGTACCTTTGCATTTTTCTACCAAACGAAGGTCACTAGAAAGAAAATTTTAAAGCCTCCTGTTAGGCCATCATCTACACGACATAGCCCTGAATTTTCCAATGCGTAGCTCTTTGCAAAAGAGAGATATTGGCAAGGAAAAGCTGTCTTGTACCTTTGCATTTTTCTCCCAAACGAAGGACACTAGAAAGAAAATTTTAAAGCCTCCTGTTAGGCCATCATCTACACGACATAGCCCTGAATTTTCCAATGCGCAGCTCTTTGCAAAAGAGAGATATTGGCAAGGAAAAGCTGTCTTGTACCATTGCATTTTTCTCCCAAACGAAGGGCACTAGAAAGAAAATTTTAAAGCCTCCTGTTAGGCCATCATCTACACGACATAGCCCTGAATTTTCCAATGCGCAGCTCTTTGCAAAAGAGAGATATTGGCAAGGAAAAGCTGTCTTGTACCTTTGCATTTTTCTCCCAAACGAAGGTCACTAGAAAGAAAATTTTAAAGCCTCCTGTTAGGCCATCATCTACACGACATAGCCCTGAATTTTCCAATGCGCAGCTCTTTGCAAAAGAGAGATATTGGCAAGGAAAAGCTGTCTTGTACCTTTGCATTTTTCTCCCAAACGAAGGTCACTAGAAAGAAAATTTTAAAGCCTCCTGTTAGGCCATCCTCTACACGACATAGCCCTGAATTTTCCAATGCGCAGCTCTTTGCAAAAGAGAAATATTGGCAAGGAAAAGCTGTCTTGTACCATTGCATTTTTCTCCCAAACGAAGGACACTAGAAAGAAAATTTTAAAGCCTCCTGTTAGGCCATCATCTACACGACATAGCCCTAAATTTTCCAATGCGCAGCTCTTTGCAAAAGAGAGATATTGGCAAGGAAAAGCTGTCTTGTACCTTTGCATTTTTCTCCCAAACGAAGGTCACTAGAAAGAAAATTTTAAAGCCTCCTGTTAGGCCATCATCTACACGACATAGCCCTGAATTTTCCAATGCGCAGCTCTTTGCAAAAGAGAGATATTGGCAAGGAAAAGCTGTCTTGTACCATTGCGTTTTTCTCCCAAACGAAGGACACTAGAAAGAAAATTTTAAAGCCTCCTGTTAGGCCATCATCTACACGACATAGCCCTGAATTTTCCAATGCGCAGCTCTTTGCAAAAGAGAGATATTGGCAAGGAAAAGCTGTCTTGTACCTTTGCATTTTTCTCCCAAACGAAGGACACTAGAAAGAAAATTTTAAAGCCTCCTGTTAGGCCATCATCTACACGACATAGCCCTGAATTTTCCAATGCGCAGCTCTTTGCAAAAGAGAGATATTGGCAAGGAAAAGCTGTCTTGTACCATTGCATTTTTCTCCCAAACGAAGGACACTAGAAAGAAAATTTTAAAGCCTCCTTTTAGGCCATCATCTACACGACATAGCCCTGAATTTTCCAATGCGCAGCTCTTTGCAAAAGAGAGATATTGGCAAGGAAAAGCTGTCTTGTACCATTGCATTTTTCTCCCAAACGAAGGACACTAGAAAGAAAATTTTAAAGCCTCCTGTTAGGCCATCATCTACACGACATAGCCCTGAATTTTCCAATGCGCAGCTCTTTGCAAAAGAGAGATATTGGCAAGGAAAAGCTGTCTTGTACCATTGCATTTTTCTCCCAAACAAAGGTCACTAGAAAGAAAATTTTAAAGACTCCTGTTAGGCCATCATCTACACGACATAGCCCTGAATTTTCCAATGCGTAGCTCTTTGCAAAAGAGAGATATTGGCAAGGAAAAGCTGTCTTGTACCTTTGCATTTTTCTCCCAAACGAAGGACACTAGAAAGAAAATTTTAAAGCCTCCTGTTAGGCCATCATCTACACGACATAGCCCTGAATTTTCCAATGCGCAGCTCTTTGCAAAAGAGAGATATTGGCAAGGAAAAGCTGTCTTGTACCATTGCATTTTTCTCCCAAACGAAGGACACTAGAAAGAAAATTTTAAAGCCTCCTGTTAGGCCATCATCTACACGACATAGCCCTAAATTTTCCAATGCGCAGCTCTTTGCAAAAGAGAGATATTGGCAAGGAAAAGCTGTCTTGTACCATTGCATTTTTCTCCCAAACGAAGGACACTAGAAAGAACATTTTAAAGCCTCCTGTTAGGCCATCATCTACACGACATAGCCCTGAATTTTCCAATGCGCAGCTATTTGCAAAAGAGAGATATTGGCAAGGAAAAGCTGTCTTGTACCTTTGCATTTTTCTCCCAAACGAAGGACACTAGAAAGAAAATTTTAAAGCCTCCTGTTAGGCCATCATCTACACGACATAGCCCTGAATTTTCCAATGCGCAGCTCTTTGCAAAAGAGAGATATTGGCAAGGAAAAGCTGTCTTGTACCATTGCATTTTTCTCCCAAACGAAGGACACTAGAAAGAAAATTTTAAAGCCTCCTGTTAGGCCATCATCTACACGACATAGCCCTGAATTTTCCAATGCGCAGCTCTTTGCAAAAGAGAGATATTGGCAAGGAAAAGCTGTCTTGTACCATTGCATTTTTCTCCCAAACGAAGGGCACTAGAAAGAAAATTTTAAAGCCTCCTGTTAGGCCATCATCTACACGACATAGCCCTGAATTTTTTAATGCGCAGCTCTTTGCAAAAGAGAGATATTGGCAAGGAAAAGCTGTCTTGTACCTTTGCATTTTTCTCCCAAACGAAGGGCACTAGAAAGAAAATTTTAAAGCCTCCTGTTAGGCCATCATCTACACGACATAGCCCTGAATTTTCCAATGAGTAGCTCTTTGCAAAAGAGAGATATTGGCAAGGAAAAGCTGTCTTGTACCTTTGCATTTTTCTCCCAAACGAAGGACACTAGAAAGAAAATTTTAAAGCCTCCTGTTAGGCCATCATCTACACGACATAGCCCTGAATTTTCCAATGCGCAGCTCTTTGCAAAAGAGAGATATTGGCAAGGAAAAGCTGTCTTGTACCATTGCATTTTTCTCCCAAACGAAGGACACTAGAAAGAACATTTTAAAGCCTCCTGTTAGGCCATCATCTACACGACAAAGCCCTGAATTTTCCAATGCGCAGCTCTTTGCAAAAGAGAGATATTGGCAAGGAAAAGCTGTCTTGTACCTTTGCATTTTTCTCCCAAACGAAGGTCACTAGAAAGAAAATTGTAAAGCCTCCTGTTAGGCCATCATCTACACGACATAGCCCTGAATTTTCCAATGCGCAGCTCTTTGCAAAAGAGAGATATTGGCAAGGAAAAGCTGTCTTGTACCTTTACATTTTTCTCCCAAACGAAGGTCACTAGAAAGAAAATTTTAAAGCCTCCTGTTAGGCCATCATCTACACGACATAGCCCTGAATTTTCCAATGCGTAGCTCTTTGCAAAAGAGAGATATTGGCAAGGAAAAGCTGTCTTGTACCTTTGCATTTTTCTCCCAAACGAAGGACACTAGAAAGAAAATTTTAAAGCCTCCTGTTAGGCCATCATCTACACGACATAGCCCTGAATTTTCCAATGCGCAGCTCTTTGCAAAAGAGAGATATTGGCAAGGAAAAGCTGTCTTGTACCATTGCATTTTTCTCCCAAACGAAGGGCACTAGAAAGAAAATTTTAAAGCCTCCTGTTAGGCCATCATCTACACGACATAGCCCTGAATTTTCCAATGCGCAGCTCTTTGCAAAAGAGAGATATTGGCAAGGAAAAGCTGTCTTGTACCATTGCATTTTTCTCCCAAACGAAGGACACTAGAAAGAACATTTTAAAGCCTCCTGTTAGGCCATCATCTACACGACATAGCCCTGAATTTTACAATGCGCAGCTCTTTGCAAAAGAGAGATATTGGCAAGGAAAAGCTGTCTTGTACCTTTGCATTTTTCTCCCAAACGAAGGTCACTAGAAAGAAAATTTTAAAGCCTCCTGTTAGGCCATCATCTACACGACATAGCCCTGAATTTTCCAATGCGTAGCTCTTTGCAAAAGAGAGATATTGGCAAGGAAAAGCTGTCTTGTACCTTTGCATTTTTCTCCCAAACGAAGGACACTAGAAAGAAAATTTTAAAGCCTCCTGTTAGGCCATCATCTACACGACATAGCCCTGAATTTTCCAATGCGCAGCTCTTTGCAAAAGAGAGATATTGGCAAGGAAAAGCTGTCTTGTACCATTGCATTTTTCTCCCAAACGAAGGTCACTAGAAAGAAAATTTTAAAGCCTCCTGTTAGACCATCATCTACACGACATAGCCCTGAATTTTCCAATGCGTAGCTCTTTGCAAAAGAGAGATATTGGCAAGGAAAAGCTGTCTTGTACCTTTGCATTTTTCTCCCAAACGAAGGACACTAGAAAGAAAATTTTAAAGCCTCCTGTTAGGCCATCATCTACACGACATAGCCCTGAATTTTCCAATGCGTAGCTCTTTGCAAAAGAGAGATATTGGCAAGGAAAAGCTGTCTTGTACCTTTGCATTTTTCTCCCAAACGAAGGACACTAGAAAGAAAATTTTAAAGCCTCCTTTTAGGCCATCATCTACACGACATAGCCCTGAATTTTCCAATGCGCAGCTCTTTGCAAAAGAGAGATATTGGCAAGGAAAAGCTGTCTTGTACCATTGCATTTTTCTCCCAAACGAAGGGCACTAGAAAGAAAATTTTAAAGCCTCCTGTTAGGCCATCATCTACACGACATAGCCCTGAATTTTCCAATGCGCAGCTCTTTGCAAAAGAGAGATATTGGCAAGGAAAAGCTGTCTTGTACCTTTGCATTTTTCTCCCAAACGAAGGTCACTAGAAAGAAAATTTTAAAGCCTCCTGTTAGGCCATCATCTACACGACATAGCCCTGAATTTTCCAATGCGCATCTCTTTGCAAAAGAGAAATATTGGCAAGGAAAAGCTGTCTTGTACCTTTGCATTTTTCTCCCAAACGAAGGTCACTAGAAAGAAAATTTTAAAGCCTCCTGTTAGGCCATCATCTACACGACATAGCCCTGAATTTTCCAATGCGCAGCTCTTTGCAAAAGAGAGATATTGGCAAGGAAAAGCTGTCTTGTACCTTTGCATTTTTCTCCCAAACGAAGGTCACTAGAAAGAAAATTTTAAAGCCTCCTGTTAGGCCATCATCTACACGACATAGCCCTGAATTTTCCAATGCGTAGCTCTTTGCAAAAGAGAGATATTGGCAAGGAAAAGCTGTCTTGTACCTTTGCATTTTTCTCCCAAACGAAGGACACTAGAAAGAAAATTTTAAAGCCTCCTGTTAGGCCATCATCTACACGACATAGCCCTGAATTTTCCAATGCGCAGCTCTTTGCAAAAGAGAGATATTGGCAAGGAAAAGCTGTCTTGTACCATTGCATTTTTCTCCCAAACGAAGGGCACTAGAAAGAAAATTTTAAAGCCTCCTGTTAGGCCATCATCTACACGACATAGCCCTGAATTTTCCAATGCGCAGCTCTTTGCAAAAGAGAGATATTGGCAAGGAAAAGCTGTCTTGTACCTTTGCATTTTTCTCCCAAACGAAGGTCACTAGAAAGAAAATTTTAAAGCCTCCTGTTAGGCCATCATCTACACGACATAGCCCTGAATTTTCCAATGCGCAGCTCTTTGCAAAAGAGAGATATTGGCAAGGAAAAGCTGTCTTGTACCATTGCATTTTTCTCCCAAACGAAGGACACTAGAAAGAACATTTTAAAGCCTCCTGTTAGGCCATCATCTACACGACATAGCCCTGAATTTTCCAATGCGCAGCTCTTTGCAAAAGAGAGATATTGGCAAGGAAAAGCTGTCTTGTACCTTTGCATTTTTCTCCCAAACGAAGGTCACTAGAAAGAAAATTTTAAAGCCTCCTGTTAGGCCATCATCTACACGACATAGCCCTGAATTTTCCAATGCGTAGCTCTTTGCAAAAGAGAGATATTGGCAAGGAAAAGCTGTCTTGTACCTTTGCATTTTTCTCCCAAACGAAGGACACTAGAAAGAAAATTTTAAAGCCTCCTGTTAGGCCATCATCTACACGACATAGCCCTGAATTTTCCAATGCGCAGCTCTTTGCAAAAGAGAGATATTGGCAAGGAAAAGCTGTCTTGTACCATTGCATTTTTCTCCCAAACGAAGGTCACTAGAAAGAAAATTTTAAAGCCTCCTGTTAGGCCATCATCTACACGACATAGCCCTGAATTTTCCAATGCGTAGCTCTTTGCAAAAGAGAGATATTGGCAAGGAAAAGCTGTCTTGTACCTTTGCATTTTTCTCCCAAACGAAGGACACTAGAAAGAAAATTTTAAAGCCTCCTTTTAGGCCATCATCTACACGACATAGCCCTGAATTTTCCAATGCGCAGCTCTTTGCAAAAGAGAGATATTGGCAAGGAAAAGCTGTCTTGTACCATTGCATTTTTCTCCCAAACGAAGGGCACTAGAAAGAAAATTTTAAAGCCTCCTGTTAGGCCATCATCTACACGACATAGCCCTGAATTTTCCAATGCGCAGCTCTTTGCAAAAGAGAGATATTGGCAAGGAAAAGCTGTCTTGTACCTTTGCATTTTTCTCCCAAACGAAGGTCACTAGAAAGAAAATTTTAAAGCCTCCTGTTAGGCCATCATCTACACGACATAGCCCTGAATTTTCCAATGCGCATCTCTTTGCAAAAGAGAAATATTGGCAAGGAAAAGCTGTCTTGTACCTTTGCATTTTTCTCCCAAACGAAGGTCACTAGAAAGAAAATTTTAAAGCCTCCTGTTAGGCCATCATCTACACGACATAGCCCTGAATTTTCCAATGCGCAGCTCTTTGCAAAAGAGAGATATTGGCAAGGAAAAGCTGTCTTGTACCTTTGCATTTTTCTCCCAAACGAAGGTCACTAGAAAGAAAATTTTAAAGCCTCCTGTTAGGCCATCATCTACACGACATAGCCCTGAATTTTCCAATGCGTAGCTCTTTGCAAAAGAGAGATATTGGCAAGGAAAAGCTGTCTTGTACCTTTGCATTTTTCTCCCAAACGAAGGACACTAGAAAGAAAATTTTAAAGCCTCCTGTTAGGCCATCATCTACACGACATAGCCCTGAATTTTCCAATGCGCAGCTCTTTGCAAAAGAGAGATATTGGCAAGGAAAAGCTGTCTTGTACCATTGCATTTTTCTCCCAAACGAAGGGCACTAGAAAGAAAATTTTAAAGCCTCCTGTTAGGCCATCATCTACACGACATAGCCCTGAATTTTCCAATGCGCAGCTCTTTGCAAAAGAGAGATATTGGCAAGGAAAAGCTGTCTTGTACCTTTGCATTTTTCTCCCAAACGAAGGTCACTAGAAAGAAAATTTTAAAGCCTCCTGTTAGGCCATCATCTACACGACATAGCCCTGAATTTTCCAATGCGCAGCTCTTTGCAAAAGAGAGATATTGGCAAGGAAAAGCTGTCTTGTACCATTGCATTTTTCTCCCAAACGAAGGACACTAGAAAGAACATTTTAAAGCCTCCTGTTAGGCCATCATCTACACGACATAGCCCTGAATTTTCCAATGCGCAGCTCTTTGCAAAAGAGAGATATTGGCAAGGAAAAGCTGTCTTGTACCTTTGCATTTTTCTCCCAAACGAAGGTCACTAGAAAGAAAATTTTAAAGCCTCCTGTTAGGCCATCATCTACACGACATAGCCCTGAATTTTCCAATGCGTAGCTCTTTGCAAAAGAGAGATATTGGCAAGGAAAAGCTGTCTTGTACCTTTGCATTTTTCTCCCAAACGAAGGACACTAGAAAGAAAATTTTAAAGCCTCCTGTTAGGCCATCATCTACACGACATAGCCCTGAATTTTCCAATGCGCAGCTCTTTGCAAAAGAGAGATATTGGCAAGGAAAAGCTGTCTTGTACCATTGCATTTTTCTCCCAAACGAAGGTCACTAGAAAGAAAATTTTAAAGCCTCCTGTTAGGCCATCATCTACACGACATAGCCCTGAATTTTCCAATGCGTAGCTCTTTGCAAAAGAGAGATATTGGCAAGGAAAAGCTGTCTTGTACCTTTGCATTTTTCTCCCAAACGAAGGACACTAGAAAGAAAATTTTAAAGCCTCCTGTTAGGCCATCATCTACACGACATAGCCCTGAATTTTCCAATGCGCAGCTCTTTGCAAAAGAGAGATATTGGCAAGGAAAAGCTGTCTTGTACCATTGCATTTTTCTCCCAAACGAAGGACACTAGAAAGAAAATTTTAAAGCCTCCTGTTAGGCCATCATCTACACGACATAGCCCTGAATTTTCCAATGCGCAGCTCTTTGCAAAAGAGAGATATTGGCAAGGAAAAGCTGTCTTGTACCATTGCATTTTTCTCCCAAACGAAGGACACTAGAAAGAACATTTTAAAGCCTCCTGTTAGGCCATCATCTACACGACATAGCCCTGAATTTTCCAATGCGCAGCTCTTTGCAAAAGAGAGATATTGGCAAGGAAAAGCTGTCTTGTACCATTGCATTTTTCTCCCAAACGAAGGTCACTAGAAAGAAAATTTTAAAGCCTCCTGTTAGGCCATCATCTACACGACATAGCCCTGAATTTTCCAATGCGTAGCTCTTTGCAAAAGAGAGATATTGGCAAGGAAAAGCTGTCTTGTACCTTTGCATTTTTCTCCCAAACGAAGGAAACTAGAAAGAAAATTTTAAAGCCTCCTGTTAGGCCATCATCTACACGACATAGCCCTGAATTTTCCAATGCGCAGCTCTTTGCAAAAGAGAGATATTGGCAAGGAAAAGCTGTCTTGTACCATTGCATTTTTCTCCCAAACGAAGGTCACTAGAAAGAAAATTTTAAAGCCTCCTGTTAGGCCATCATCTACACGACATAGCCCTGAATTTTCCAATGCGTAGCTCTTTGCAAAAGAGAGATATTGGCAAGGAAAAGCTGTCTTGTACCTTTGCATTTTTCTCCCAAACGAAGGACACTAGAAAGAAAATTTTAAAGCCTCCTGTTAGGCCATCATCTACACGACATAGCCCTGAATTTTCCAATGCGCAGCTCTTTGCAAAAGAGAGATATTGGCAAGGAAAAGCTGTCTTGTACCATTGCATTTTTCTCCCAAACGAAGGACACTAGAAAGAACATTTTAAAGCCTCCTGTTAGGCCATCATCTACACGACATAACCCTGAATTTTCCAATACGCAGCTCTTTGCAAAAGAGAGATATTGGCAAGGAAAAGCTGTCTTGTACCTTTGCATTTTTCTCCCAAACGAAGGTTACTAGAAAGAAAATTTTAAAGCCTCCTGTTAGGCCATCATCTACACGACATAGCCCTGAATTTTCCAATACGCAGCTCTTTGCAAAAGAGAGATATTCGCAAGGAAAAGCTGTCTTGTACCATTGCATTTTTCTCCCAAACGAAGGACACTAGAAAGAAAATTTTAAAACCTCCTGTTAGGCCATCATCTACACGACATAGCCTTGAATTTTCCAATGCGCAGCTCTTTGCAAAAGAGAGATATTGGCAAGGAAAAGCTGTCTTGTTCCTTTGCATTTTTCTCCCAAACGAAGGTCACTAGAAAGAAAATTTTAAAGCCTCCTGTTAGGCCATCATCTACACGACATAGCCCTGAATTTTCCAATGCGTAGCTCTTTGCAAAAGAGAGATATTGGCAAGGAAAAGCTGTCTTGTACCTTTGCATTTTTCTCCCAAACGAAGGACACTAGAAAGAAAATTTTAAAGCCTCCTGTTAGGCCATCATCTACACGACATAGCCCTGAATTTTCCAATGCGCAGCTCTTTGCAAAAGAGAGATATTGGCAAGGAAAAGCTGTCTTGTACCATTGCATTTTTCTCCCAAACGAAGGGCACTAGAAAGAAAATTTTAAAGCCTCCTGTTAGGCCATCATCTACACGACATAGCCCTGAATTTTTTAATGCGCAGCTCTTTGCAAAAGAGAGATATTGGCAAGGAAAAGCTGTCTTGTACCTTTGCATTTTTCTCCCAAACGAAGGGCACTAGAAAGAAAATTTTAAAGCCTCCTGTTAGGCCATCATCTACACGACATAGCCCTGAATTTTCCAATGAGTAGCTCTTTGCAAAAGAGAGATATTGGCAAGGAAAAGCTGTCTTGTACCTTTGCATTTTTCTCCCAAACGAAGGACACTAGAAAGAAAATTTTAAAGCCTCCTGTTAGGCCATCATCTACACGACATAGCCCTGAATTTTCCAATGCGCAGCTCTTTGCAAAAGAGAGATATTGGCAAGGAAAAGCTGTCTTGTACCATTGCATTTTTCTCCCAAACGAAGGACACTAGAAAGAACATTTTAAAGCCTCCTGTTAGGCCATCATCTACACGACATAGCCCTGAATTTTCCAATGCGCAGCTCTTTGCAAAAGAGAGATATTGGCAAGGAAAAGCTGTCTTGTACCTTTGCATTTTTCTCCCAAACGAAGGTCACTAGAAAGAAAATTTTAAAGCCTCCTGTTAGGCCATCATCTACACGACATAGCCCTGAATTTTCCAATGCGTAGCTCTTTGCAAAAGAGAGATATTGGCAAGGAAAAGCTGTCTTGTACCTTTGCATTTTTCTCCCAAACGAAGGACACTAGAAAGAAAATTTTAAAGCCTCCTGTTAGGCCATCATCTACACGACATAGCCCTGAATTTTCCAATGCGTAGCTCTTTGCAAAAGAGAGATATTGGCAAGGAAAAGCTGTCTTGTACCTTTGCATTTTTCTCCCAAACGAAGGACACTAGAAAGAAAATTTTAAAGCCTCCTGTTAGGCCATCATCTACACGACATAGCCCTGAATTTTCCAATCCGTAGCTCTTTGCAAAAGAGAGATATTGGCAAGGAAAAGCTGTCTTGTACCTTTGCATTTTTCTCCCAAACGAAGGACACTAGAAAGAAAATTTTAAAGCCTCCTGTTAGGCCATCATCTACACGACATAGCCCTGAATTTTCCAATGCGCAGCTCTTGGCAAGGAAAAGCTGTCTTGTACCATTGCATTTTTCTCCCAAACGAAGGACACTAGAAAGAAAATTTTAAAGCCTCCTGTTAGGCCATCATCTACACGACATAGCCCTGAATTTTCCAATGCGTAGCTCTTTGCAAAAGAGAGATATTGGCAAGGAAAAGCTATCTTGTACCTTTGCATTTTTCTCCCAAACGAAGGACACTAGAAAGAAAATTTTAAAGCCTCCTGTTAGGCCATCATCTACACGACATAGCCCTGAATTTTCCAATGCGCAGCTCTTTGCAAAAGAGAGATATTGGCAAGGAAAAGCTGTCTTGTACCATTGCATTTTTCTCCCAAACGAAGGACACTAGAAAGAACATTTTAAAGCCTCCTGTTAGGCCATCATCTACACGACATAGCCCTGAATTTTCCAATGCGCAGCTCTTTGCAAAAGAGAGATATCGGCAAGGAAAAACTGTATTGTACCTTTGCATTTTTCTCCCAAACGAAAGACACTAGAATGAAAATTTTAAAGCCTCCTGTTAGTGCTTCATCTACACGTTATAGCCCTGAATTTTCCAATGCCTAGCTCTTTGCAAAAGAGAGATATCGGCAAGGAAAAGCTGTATTGAACCTTTGCATTTTTCTCCCAAACGAAGGACACTAGAATGAAAATTTTAAAGCCTCCTATTAGTGCTTCATCTACACGTTATAGCCCTGAATTTTCCAATGCCTATCTCTTTGCAAAAGAGAGATATCGGCAAGGAAAAGCTGTATTGTACCTTTGCATTTTTCTCCCAAACGAAGGACACTAGAATGAAAATTTTAAAGCCTCCTGTTAGTGCTTCATCTACACATTATAGCCCTGAATTTTCCAATGCCTAGCTCTTTGCAAAAGAGAGATATTGGCAAGGAAAAGCTGTCTTGTACCTTTGCATTTTTCTCCCAAACGAAGGGCACTAGAAAGAAAATTTTAAAGCCTCCTGTTAGGCCATCATCTACACGACATAGCCCTGAATTTTCCAATGCGTAGCTCTTTGCAAAAGAGAGATATTGGCAAGGAAAAGCTGTCTTGTACCTTTGCATTTTTCTCCCAAACGAAGGACACTAGAAAGAAAATTTTAAAGCCTCCTGTTAGGCCATCATCTACACGACATAGCCCTGAATTTTCCAATGCGCAGCTCTTTGCAAAAGAGAGATATTGGCAAGGAAAAGCTGTCTTGTACCATTGCATTTTTCTCCCAAACGAAGGGCACTAGAAAGAAAATTTTATAGCCTCCTGTTAGGCCATCATCTACACGACATAGCCCTGAATTTTTTAATGCGCAGCTCTTTGCAAAAGAGAGATATTGGCAAGGAAAAGCTGTCTTGTACCTTTGCATTTTTCTCCCAAACGAAGGGCACTAGAAAGAAAATTTTAAAGCCTCCTGTTAGGCCATCATCTACACGACACAGCCCTGAATTTTCCAATGAGTAGCTCTTTGCAAAAGAGAGATATTGGCAAGGAAAAGCTGTCTTGTACCTTTGCATTTTTCTCCCAAACGAAGGACACTAGAAAGAAAATTTTAAAGCCTCCTGTTAGGCCATCATCTACACGACATAGCCCTGAATTTTCCAATGCGCAGCTCTTTGCAAAAGAGAGATATTGGCAAGGAAAAGCTGTCTTGTACCATTGCATTTTTCTCCCAAACGAAGGACACTAGAAAGAACATTTTAAAGCCTCCTGTTAGGCCATCATCTACACGACATAGCCCTGAATTTTCCAATGCCTAGCTCTTTGCAAAAGAGAGATATTGGCAAGGAAAAGCTGTCTTGTACCTTTGCATTTTTCTCCCAAACGAAGGGCACTAGAAAGAAAATTTTAAAGCCTCCTGTTAGGCCATCATCTACACGACATAGCCCTGAATTTTCCAATGCGTAGCTCTTTGCAAAAGAGAGATATTGGCAAGGAAAAGCTGTCTTGTACCTTTGCATTTTTCTCCCAAACGAAGGACACTAGAAAGAAAATTTTAAAGCCTCCTGTTAGGCCATCATCTACACGACATAGCCCTGAATTTTCCAATGCGCAGCTCTTTGCAAAAGAGAGATATTGGCAAGGAAAAGCTGTCTTGTACCATTGCATTTTTCTCCCAAACGAAGGGCACTAGAAAGAAAATTTTAAAGCCTCCTGTTAGGCCATCATCTACACGACATAGCCCTGAATTTTTTAATGCGCAGCTCTTTGCAAAAGAGAGATATTGGCAAGGAAAAGCTGTCTTATACCTTTGCATTTTTCTCCCAAACGAAGGGCACTAGAAAGAAAATTTTAAAGCCTCCTGTTAGGCCATCATCTACACGACACAGCCCTGAATTTTCCAATGAGTAGCTCTTTGCAAAAGAGAGATATTGGCAAGGAAAAGCTGTCTTGTACCTTTGCATTTTTCTCCCAAACGAAGGACACTAGAAAGAAAATTTTAAAGCCTCCTGTTAGGCCATCATCTACACGACATAGCCCTGAATTTTCCAATGCGCAGCTCTTTGCAAAAGAGAGATATTGGCAAGGAAAAGCTGTCTTGTACCATTGCATTTTTCTCCCAAACGAAGGACACTAGAAAGAACATTTTAAAGCCTCCTGTTAGGCCATCATCTACACGACATAGCCCTGAATTTTCCAATGCGCAGCTCTTTGCAAAAGAGAGATATTGGCAAGGAAAAGCTGTCTTGTACCTTTGCATTTTTCTCCCAAACGAAGGTCACTAGAAAGAAAATTTTAAAGCCTCCTGTTAGGCCATCATCTACACGACATAGCCCTGAATTTTCCAATGCGTAGCTCTTTGCAAAAGAGAGATATTGGCAAGGAAAAGCTGTCTTGTACCTTTGCATTTTTCTCCCAAACGAAGGACACTAGAAAGAAAATTTTAAAGCCTCCTGTTAGGCCATCATCTACACGACATAGCCCTGAATTTTCCAATGCGTAGCTCTTTGCAAAAGAGAGATATTGGCAAGGAAAAGCTGTCTTGTACCTTTGCATTTTTCTCCCAAACGAAGGACACTAGAAAGAAAATTTTAAAGCCTCCTGTTAGGCCATCATCTACACGACATAGCCCTGAATTTTCCAATCCGTAGCTCTTTGCAAAAGAGAGATATTGGCAAGGAAAAGCTGTCTTGTACCTTTGCATTTTTCTCCCAAACGAAGGACACTAGAAAGAAAATTTTAAAGCCTCCTGTTAGGCCATCATCTACACGACATAGCCCTGAATTTTCCAATGCGCAGCTCTTGGCAAGGAAAAGCTGTCTTGTACCATTGCATTTTTCTCCCAAACGAAGGACACTAGAAAGAAAATTTTAAAGCCTCCTGTTAGGCCATCATCTACACGACATAGCCCTGAATTTTCCAATGCGTAGCTCTTTGCAAAAGAGAGATATTGGCAAGGAAAAGCTGTCTTGTACCTTTGCATTTTTCTCCCAAACGAAGGACACTAGAAAGAAAATTTTTAAAGCCTCCTGTTAGGCCATCATCTACACGACATAGCCCTGAATTTTCCAATGCGCAGCTCTTTGCAAAAGAGAGATATTGGCAAGGAAAAGCTGTCTTGTACCATTGCATTTTTCTCCCAAACGAAGGACACTAGAAAGAACATTTTAAAGCCTCCTGTTAGGCCATCATCTACACGACATAGCCCTGAATTTTCCAATGCGCAGCTCTTTGCAAAAGAGAGATATCGGCAAGGAAAAACTGTATTGTACCTTTGCATTTTTCTCCCAAACGAAAGACACTAGAATGAAAATTTTAAAGCCTCCTGTTAGTGCTTCATCTACACGTTATAGCCCTGAATTTTCCAATGCCTAGCTCTTTGCAAAAAAGAGATATCGGCAAGGAAAAGCTGTATTGAACCTTTGCATTTTTCTCCCAAACGAAGGACACTAGAATGAAAATTTTAAAGCCTCCTATTAGTGCTTCATCTACACGTTATAGCCCTGAATTTTCCAATGCCTATCTCTTTGCAAAAGAGAGATATCGGCAAGGAAAAGCTGTATTGTACCTTTGCATTTTTCTCCCAAACGAAGGACACTAGAATGAAAATTTTAAAGCCTCCTGTTAGTGCTTCATCTACACATTATAGCCCTGAATTTTCCAATGCCTTGCTCTTTGCAAAAGAGAGATATTGGCAAGGAAAAGCTGTCTTGTACCTTTGCATTTTTCTCCCAAACGAAGGGCACTAGAAAGAAAATTTTAAAGCCTCCTGTTAGGCCATCATCTACACGACATAGCCCTGAATTTTCCAATGAGTAGCTCTTTGCAAAAGAGAGATATTGGCAAGGAAAAGCTGTCTTGTACCTTTGCATTTTTCTCCCAAACGAAGGACACTAGAAAGAAAATTTTAAAGCCTCCTGTTAGGCCATTATCTACACGACATAGCCCTGAATTTTCCAATGCGCAGCTCTTTGCAAAAGAGAGATATTGGCAAGGAAAAGCTGTCTTGTACCATTGCATTTTTCTCCCAAACGAAGGACACTAGAAAGAAAATTTTAAAGCCTCCTGTTAGGCCATCATCTACACGACATAGCCCTGAATTTTCCAATGCGCAGCTCTTTGCAAAAGAGAGATATTGGCAAGGAAAAGCTGTCTTGTACCATTGCATTTTTCTCCCAAACGAAGGACACTAGAAAGAACATTTTAAAGCCTCCTGTTAGGCCATCATCTACACGACATAGCCCTGAATTTTCCATTGCGCAGCTCTTTGCAAAAGAGAGATATTGGCAAGGAAAAGCTGTCTTGTACCTTTGCATTTTTCTCCCAAACGAAGGTCACTAGAAAGAAAATTTTAAAGCCTCCTGTTAGGCCATCATCTACACGACATAGCCCTGAATTTTCCAATGCGCAGCTCTTGGCAAGGAAAAGCTGTCTTGTACCATTGCATTTTTCTCCCAAACGAAGGACACTAGAAAGAAAATTTTAAAGCCTCCTGTTAGGCCATCATCTACACGACATAGCCCTGAATTTTCCAATGCGTAGCTCTTTGCAAAAGAGAGATATTGGCAAGGAAAAGCTGTCTTGTACCTTTGCATTTTTCTCCCAAACGAAGGACACTAGAAAGAAAATTTTTAAAGCCTCCTGTTAGGCCATCATCTACACGACATAGCCCTGAATTTTCCAATGCGCAGCTCTTTGCAAAAGAGAGATATTGGCAAGGAAAAGCTGTCTTGTACCATTGCATTTTTCTCCCAAACGAAGGACACTAGAAAGAACATTTTAAAGCCTCCTGTTAGGCCATCATCTACACGACATAGCCCTGAATTTTCCAATGCGCAGCTCTTTGCAAAAGAGAGATATCGGCAAGGAAAAACTGTATTGTACCTTTGCATTTTTCTCCCAAACGAAAGACACTAGAATGAAAATTTTAAAGCCTCCTGTTAGTGCTTCATCTACACGTTATAGCCCTGAATTTTCCAATGCCTAGCTCTTTGCAAAAAAGAGATATCGGCAAGGAAAAGCTGTATTGAACCTTTGCATTTTTCTCCCAAACGAAGGACACTAGAATGAAAATTTTAAAGCCTCCTATTAGTGCTTCATCTACACGTTATAGCCCTGAATTTTCCAATGCCTATCTCTTTGCAAAAGAGAGATATCGGCAAGGAAAAGCTGTATTGTACCTTTGCATTTTTCTCCCAAACGAAGGACACTAGAATGAAAATTTTAAAGCCTCCTGTTAGTGCTTCATCTACACATTATAGCCCTGAATTTTCCAATGCCTTGCTCTTTGCAAAAGAGAGATATTGGCAAGGAAAAGCTGTCTTGTACCTTTGCATTTTTCTCCCAAACGAAGGGCACTAGAAAGAAAATTTTAAAGCCTCCTGTTAGGCCATCATCTACACGACATAGCCCTGAATTTTCCAATGAGTAGCTCTTTGCAAAAGAGAGATATTGGCAAGGAAAAGCTGTCTTGTACCTTTGCATTTTTCTCCCAAACGAAGGACACTAGAAAGAAAATTTTAAAGCCTCCTGTTAGGCCATCATCTACACGACATAGCCCTGAATTTTCCAATGCGTAGCTCTTTGCAAAAGAGAGATATTGGCAAGGAAAAGCTGTCTTGTACCTTTGCATTTTTCTCCCAAACGAAGGACACTAGAAAGAAAATTTTAAAGCCTCCTGTTAGGCCATCATCTACACGACATAGCCCTGAATTTTCCAATGCGCAGCTCTTTGCAAAAGAGAGATATTGGCAAGGAAAAGCTGTCTTGTACCATTGCATTTTTCTCCCAAACGAAGGGCACTAGAAAGAAAATTTTAAAGCCTCCTGTTAGGCCATCATCTACACGACATAGCCCTGAATTTTTTAATGCGCAGCTCTTTGCAAAAGAGAGATATTGGCAAGGAAAAGCTGTCTTGTACCTTTGCATTTTTCTCCCAAACGAAGGGCACTAGAAAGAAAATTTTAAAGCCTCCTGTTAGGCCATCATCTACACGACACAGCCCTGAATTTTCCAATGAGTAGCTCTTTGCAAAAGAGAGATATTGGCAAGGAAAAGCTGTCTTGTACCTTTGCATTTTTCTCCCAAACGAAGGACACTAGAAAGAAAATTTTAAAGCCTCCTGTTAGGCCATCATCTACACGACATAGCCCTGAATTTTCCAATGCGCAGCTCTTTGCAAAAGAGAGATATTGGCAAGGAAAAGCTGTCTTGTACCATTGCATTTTTCTCCCAAACGAAGGACACTAGAAAGAACATTTTAAAGCCTCCTGTTAGGCCATCATCTACACGACATAGCCCTGAATTTTCCAATGCGCAGCTCTTTGCAAAAGAGAGATATTGGCAAGGAAAAGCTGTCTTGTACCTTTGCATTTTTCTCCCAAACGAAGGTCACTAGAAAGAAAATTTTAAAGCCTCCTGTTAGGCCATCATCTACACGACATAGCCCTGAATTTTCCAATGCGTAGCTCTTTGCAAAAGAGAGATATTGGCAAGGAAAAGCTGTCTTGTACCTTTGCATTTTTCTCCCAAACGAAGGACACTAGAAAGAAAATTTTAAAGCCTCCTGTTAGGCCATCATCTACACGACATAGCCCTGAATTTTCCAATGCGTAGCTCTTTGCAAAAGAGAGATATTGGCAAGGAAAAGCTGTCTTGTACCTTTGCATTTTTCTCCCAAACGAAGGACACTAGAAAGAAAATTTTAAAGCCTCCTGTTAGGCCATCATCTACACGACATAGCCCTGAATTTTCCAAACCGTAGCTCTTTGCAAAAGAGAGATATTGGCAAGGAAAAGCTGTCTTGTACCTTTGCATTTTTCTCCCAAACGAAGGACACTAGAAAGAAAATTTTAAAGCCTCCTGTTAGGCCATCATCTACACGACATAGCCCTGAATTTTCCAATGCGCAGCTCTTGGCAAGGAAAAGCTGTCTTGTACCATTGCATTTTTCTCCCAAACGAAGGACACTAGAAAGAAAATTTTAAAGCCTCCTGTTAGGCCATCATCTACACGACATAGCCCTGAATTTTCCAATGCGTAGCTCTTTGCAAAAGAGAGATATTGGCAAGGAAAAGCTGTCTTGTACCTTTGCATTTTTCTCCCAAACGAAGGACACTAGAAAGAAAATTTTTAAAGCCTCCTGTTAGGCCATCATCTACACGACATAGCCCTGAATTTTCCAATGCGCAGCTCTTTGCAAAAGAGAGATATTGGCAAGGAAAAGCTGTCTTGTACCATTGCATTTTTCTCCCAAACGAAGGACACTAGAAAGAACATTTTAAAGCCTCCTGTTAGGCCATCATCTACACGACATAGCCCTGAATTTTCCAATGCGCAGCTCTTTGCAAAAGAGAGATATCGGCAAGGAAAAACTGTATTGTACCTTTGCATTTTTCTCCCAAACGAAGGACACTAGAAAGAAAATTTTAAAGCCTCCTGTTAGGCCATCATCTACACGACATAGCCCTGAATTTTCCAATGCGCAGCTCTTTGCAAAAGAGAGATATTGGCAAGGAAAAGCTGTCTTGTACCATTGCATTTTTCTCCCAAACGAAGGACACTAGAAAGAACATTTTAAAGCCTCCTGTTAGGCCATCATCTACACGACATAGCCCTGAATTTTCCAATGCGCAGCTCTTTGCAAAAGAGAGATATTGGCAAGGAAAAGCTGTCTTGTACCTTTGCATTTTTCTCCCAAACGAAGGACACTAGAAAGAAAATTTTAAAGCCTCCTGTTAGGCCATCATCTACACGACATAGCCCTGAATTTTCCAATGCGTAGCTCTTTGCAAAAGAGAGATATTGGCAAGGAAAAGCTGTCTTGTACCTTTGCATTTTTCTCCCAAACGAAGGACACTAGAAAGAAAATTTTAAAGCCTCCTGTTAGGCCATCATCTACACGACATAGCCCTGAATTTTCCAAACCGTAGCTCTTTGCAAAAGAGAGATATTGGCAAGGAAAAGCTGTCTTGTACCTTTGCATTTTTCTCCCAAACGAAGGACACTAGAAAGAAAATTTTAAAGCCTCCTGTTAGGCCATCATCTACACGACATAGCCCTGAATTTTCCAATGCGCAGCTCTTGGCAAGGAAAAGCTGTCTTGTACCATTGCATTTTTCTCCCAAACGAAGGACACTAGAAAGAAAATTTTAAAGCCTCCTGTTAGGCCATCATCTACACGACATAGCCCTGAATTTTCCAATGCGTAGCTCTTTGCAAAAGAGAGATATTGGCAAGGAAAAGCTGTCTTGTACCTTTGCATTTTTCTCCCAAACGAAGGACACTAGAAAGAAAATTTTTAAAGCCTCCTGTTAGGCCATCATCTACACGACATAGCCCTGAATTTTCCAATGCGCAGCTCTTTGCAAAAGAGAGATATTGGCAAGGAAAAGCTGTCTTGTACCATTGCATTTTTCTCCCAAACGAAGGACACTAGAAAGAACATTTTAAAGCCTCCTGTTAGGCCATCATCTACACGACATAGCCCTGAATTTTCCAATGCGCAGCTCTTTGCAAAAGAGAGATATCGGCAAGGAAAAACTGTATTGTACCTTTGCATTTTTCTCCCAAACGAAAGACACTAGAATGAAAATTTTAAAGCCTCCTGTTAGTGCTTCATCTACACGTTATAGCCCTGAATTTTCCAATGCCTAGCTCTTTGCAAAAAAGAGATATCGGCAAGGAAAAGCTGTATTGAACCTTTGCATTTTTCTCCCAAACGAAGGACACTAGAATGAAAATTTTAAAGCCTCCTATTAGTGCTTCATCTACACGTTATAGCCCTGAATTTTCCAATGCCTATCTCTTTGCAAAAGAGAGATATCGGCAAGGAAAAGCTGTATTGTACCTTTGCATTTTTCTCCCAAACGAAGGACACTAGAATGAAAATTTTAAAGCCTCCTGTTAGTGCTTCATCTACACATTATAGCCCTGAATTTTCCAATGCCTTGCTCTTTGCAAAAGAGAGATATTGGCAAGGAAAAGCTGTCTTGTACCTTTGCATTTTTCTCCCAAACGAAGGGCACTAGAAAGAAAATTTTAAAGCCTCCTGTTAGGCCATCATCTACACGACATAGCCCTGAATTTTCCAATGAGTAGCTCTTTGCAAAAGAGAGATATTGGCAAGGAAAAGCTGTCTTGTACCTTTGCATTTTTCTCCCAAACGAAGGACACTAGAAAGAAAATTTTAAAGCCTCCTGTTAGGCCATTATCTACACGACATAGCCCTGAATTTTCCAATGCGCAGCTCTTTGCAAAAGAGAGATATTGGCAAGGAAAAGCTGTCTTGTACCATTGCATTTTTCTCCCAAACGAAGGACACTAGAAAGAAAATTTTAAAGCCTCCTGTTAGGCCATCATCTACACGACATAGCCCTGAATTTTCCAATGCGCAGCTCTTTGCAAAAGAGAGATATTGGCAAGGAAAAGCTGTCTTGTACCATTGCATTTTTCTCCCAAACGAAGGACACTAGAAAGAACATTTTAAAGCCTCCTGTTAGGCCATCATCTACACGACATAGCCCTGAATTTTCCATTGCGCAGCTCTTTGCAAAAGAGAGATATTGGCAAGGAAAAGCTGTCTTGTACCTTTGCATTTTTCTCCCAAACGAAGGTCACTAGAAAGAAAATTTTAAAGCCTCCTGTTAGGCCATCATCTACACGACATAGCCCTGAATTTTCCAATGCGCAGCTCTTGGCAAGGAAAAGCTGTCTTGTACCATTGCATTTTTCTCCCAAACGAAGGACACTAGAAAGAAAATTTTAAAGCCTCCTGTTAGGCCATCATCTACACGACATAGCCCTGAATTTTCCAATGCGTAGCTCTTTGCAAAAGAGAGATATTGGCAAGGAAAAGCTGTCTTGTACCTTTGCATTTTTCTCCCAAACGAAGGACACTAGAAAGAAAATTTTTAAAGCCTCCTGTTAGGCCATCATCTACACGACATAGCCCTGAATTTTCCAATGCGCAGCTCTTTGCAAAAGAGAGATATTGGCAAGGAAAAGCTGTCTTGTACCATTGCATTTTTCTCCCAAACGAAGGACACTAGAAAGAACATTTTAAAGCCTCCTGTTAGGCCATCATCTACACGACATAGCCCTGAATTTTCCAATGCGCAGCTCTTTGCAAAAGAGAGATATCGGCAAGGAAAAACTGTATTGTACCTTTGCATTTTTCTCCCAAACGAAAGACACTAGAATGAAAATTTTAAAGCCTCCTGTTAGTGCTTCATCTACACGTTATAGCCCTGAATTTTCCAATGCCTAGCTCTTTGCAAAAAAGAGATATCGGCAAGGAAAAGCTGTATTGAACCTTTGCATTTTTCTCCCAAACGAAGGACACTAGAATGAAAATTTTAAAGCCTCCTATTAGTGCTTCATCTACACGTTATAGCCCTGAATTTTCCAATGCCTATCTCTTTGCAAAAGAGAGATATCGGCAAGGAAAAGCTGTATTGTACCTTTGCATTTTTCTCCCAAACGAAGGACACTAGAATGAAAATTTTAAAGCCTCCTGTTAGTGCTTCATCTACACATTATAGCCCTGAATTTTCCAATGCCTTGCTCTTTGCAAAAGAGAGATATTGGCAAGGAAAAGCTGTCTTGTACCTTTGCATTTTTCTCCCAAACGAAGGGCACTAGAAAGAAAATTTTAAAGCCTCCTGTTAGGCCATCATCTACACGACATAGCCCTGAATTTTCCAATGAGTAGCTCTTTGCAAAAGAGAGATATTGGCAAGGAAAAGCTGTCTTGTACCTTTGCATTTTTCTCCCAAACGAAGGACACTAGAAAGAAAATTTTAAAGCCTCCTGTTAGGCCATTATCTACACGACATAGCCCTGAATTTTCCAATGCGCAGCTCTTTGCAAAAGAGAGATATTGGCAAGGAAAAGCTGTCTTGTACCATTGCATTTTTCTCCCAAACGAAGGACACTAGAAAGAAAATTTTAAAGCCTCCTGTTAGGCCATCATCTACACGACATAGCCCTGAATTTTCCAATGCGCAGCTCTTTGCAAAAGAGAGATATTGGCAAGGAAAAGCTGTCTTGTACCATTGCATTTTTCTCCCAAACGAAGGACACTAGAAAGAACATTTTAAAGCCTCCTGTTAGGCCATCATCTACACGACATAGCCCTGAATTTTCCATTGCGCAGCTCTTTGCAAAAGAGAGATATTGGCAAGGAAAAGCTGTCTTGTACCTTTGCATTTTTCTCCCAAACGAAGGTCACTAGAAAGAAAATTTTAAAGCCTCCTGTTAGGCCATCATCTACACGACATAGCCCTGAATTTTCCAATGCGCAGCTCTTGGCAAGGAAAAGCTGTCTTGTACCATTGCATTTTTCTCCCAAACGAAGGACACTAGAAAGAAAATTTTAAAGCCTCCTGTTAGGCCATCATCTACACGACATAGCCCTGAATTTTCCAATGCGTAGCTCTTTGCAAAAGAGAGATATTGGCAAGGAAAAGCTGTCTTGTACCTTTGCATTTTTCTCCCAAACGAAGGACACTAGAAAGAAAATTTTAAAGCCTCCTGTTAGGCCATCATCTACACGACATAGCCCTGAATTTTCCAATGCGCAGCTCTTTGCAAAAGAGAGATATTGGCAAGGAAAAGCTGTCTTGTACCATTGCATTTTTCTCCCAAACGAAGGACACTAGAAAGAACATTTTAAAGCCTCCTGTTAGGCCATCATCTACACGACATAGCCCTGAATTTTCCAATGCGCAGCTCTTTGCAAAAGAGAGATATTGGCAAGGAAAAGCTGTCTTGTACCTTTGCATTTTTCTCCCAAACGAAGGTCACTAGAAAGAAAATTTTAAAGCCTCCTGTTAGGCCATCATCTACACGACATAGCCCTGAATTTTCCAATGCGTAGCTCTTTGCATAAGAGAGATATTGGCAAGGAAAAGCTGTCTTGTACCTTTGCATTTTTCTCCCAAACGAAGGACACTAGAAAGAAAATTTTAAAGCCTCCTGTTAGGCCATCATCTACACGACATAGCCCTGAATTTTCCAATGCGCAGCTCTTTGCAAAAGAGAGATATTGGCAAGGAAAAGCTGTCTTGTACCTTTGCATTTTTCTCCCAAACGAAGGACACTAGAAAGAAAATTTTAAAGCCTCCTGTTAGGCCATCATCTACACGACATAGCCCTGAATTTTCCAATGCGCAGCTCTTTGCAAAAGAGAGATATTGGCAAGGAAAAGCTGTCTTGTACCATTGCATTTTTTTCCCAAACGAAGGACACTAGAAAGAACATTTTAAAGCCTCCTGTTAGGCCATCATCTACACGACATAGCCGTGAATTTTCCAATGCGCAGCTCTTTGCAAAAGAGAGATATTGGCAAGGAAAAGCTGTCTTGTACCTTTGCATTTTTCTCCCAAACGAAGGTCACTAGAAAGAAAATTTTAAAGCCTCCTGTTAGGCCATCATCTACACGACATAGCCCTGAATTTTCCAATGCGTAGCTCTTTGCAAAATAGAGATATTGGCAAGGAAAACCTGTCTTGTACCTTTGCATTTTTCTCCCAAACGAAGGACACTAGAAAGAAAATTTTAAAGCCTCCTGTTAGGCCATCATCTACACGACATAGCCCTGAATTTTCCAATGCGCAGCTCTTTGCAAAAGAGAGATATTGGCAAGGAAAAGCTGTCTTGTACCATTGCATTTTTCTCCCAAACGAAGGACACTAGAAAGAAAATTTTAAAGCCTCCTTTTAGGCCATCATCTACACGACATAGCCCTGAATTTTCCAATGCGCAGCTCTTTGCAAAAGAGAGATATTGGCAAGGAAAAGCTGTCTTGTACCATTGCATTTTTCTCCCAAACGAAGGACACTAGAAAGAACATTTTAAAGCCTCCTGTTAGGCCATCATCTACACGACATAGCCCTGAATTTTCCAATGCGCAGCTCTTTGCAAAAGAGAGATATTGGCAAGGAAAAGCTGTCTTGTACCATTGCATTTTTCTCCCAAACGAAGGACACTAGAAAGAACATTTTAAAGCCTCCTGTTAGGCCATCATCTACACGACATAGCCCTGAATTTTCCAATGCGCAGCTCTTTGCAAAATAGAGATATTGGCAAGGAAAAGCTGTCTTGTACCTTTGCATTTTTCTCCCAAACGAAGGTCACTAGAAAGAAAATTTTAAAGCCTCCTGTTAGGCCATCATCTACACGACATAGCCCTGAATTTTCCAATGCGTAGCTCTTTGCAAAAGAGAGATATTGGCAAGGAAAAGCTGTCTTGTACCTTTGCATTTTTCTCCCAAACGAAGGACACTAGAAAGAAAATTTTAAAGCCTCCTGTTAGGCCATCATCTACACGACATAGCCCTGAATTTTCCAATGCGTAGCTCTTTGCAAAAGAGAGATATTGGCAAGGAAAAGCTGTCTTGTACCTTTGCATTTTTCTCCCAAACGAAGGACACTAGAAAGAAAATTTTAAAGCCTCCTGTTAGGCCATCATCTACACGACATAGCCCTGAATTTTCCAATCCGTAGCTCTTTGCAAAAGAGAGATATTGGCAAGGAAAAGCTGTCTTGTACCTTTGCATTTTTCTCCCAAACGAAGGACACTAGAAAGAAAATTTTAAAGCCTCCTGTTAGGCCATCATCTACACGACATAGCCCTGAATTTTCCAATGCGCAGCTCTTTGCAAAAGAGAGATATTGGCAAGGAAAAGCTGTCTTGTACCATTGCATTTTTCTCCCAAACGAAGGACACTAGAAAGAACATTTTAAAGCCTCCTGTTAGGCCATCATCTACACGACATAGCCCTGAATTTTCCAATGCGCAGCTCTTTGCAAAAGAGAGATATCGGCAAGGAAAAACTGTATTGTACCTTTGCATTTTTCTCCCAAACGAAAGACACTAGAATGAAAATTTTAAAGCCTCCTGTTAGTGCTTCATCTACACGTTATAGCCCTGAATTTTCCAATGCCTAGCTCTTTGCAAAAGAGAGATATTGGCAAGGAAAAGCTGTCTTGTACCTTTGCATTTTTCTCCCAAACGAAGGACACTAGAAAGAAAATTTTAAAGCCTCCTGTTAGGCCATCATCTACACGACATAGCCCTGAATTTTCCAATCCGTAGCTCTTTGCAAAAGAGAGATATTGGCAAGGAAAAGCTGTCTTGTACCTTTGCATTTTTCTCCCAAACGAAGGACACTAGAAAGAAAATTTTAAAGCCTCCTGTTAGGCCATCATCTACACGACATAGCCCTGAATTTTCCAATGCGCAGCTCTTGGCAAGGAAAAGCTGTCTTGTACCATTGCATTTTTCTCCCAAACGAAGGACACTAGAAAGAAAATTTTAAAGCCTCCTGTTAGGCCATCATCTACACGACATAGCCCTGAATTTTCCAATGCGTAGCTCTTTGCAAAAGAGAGATATTGGCAAGGAAAAGCTGTCTTGTACCTTTGCATTTTTCTCCCAAACGAAGGACACTAGAAAGAAAATTTTAAAGCCTCCTGTTAGGCCATCATCTACACGACATAGCCCTGAATTTTCCAATGCGCAGCTCTTTGCAAAAGAGAGATATTGGCAAGGAAAAGCTGTCTTGTACCATTGCATTTTTCTCCCAAACGAAGGACACTAGAAAGAACATTTTAAAGCCTCCTGTTAGGCCATCATCTACACGACATAGCCCTGAATTTTCCAATGCGCAGCTCTTTGCAAAAGAGAGATATCGGCAAGGAAAAACTGTATTGTACCTTTGCATTTTTCTCCCAAACGAAAGACACTAGAATGAAAATTTGAAAGCCTCCTGTTAGTGCTTCATCTACACGTTATAGCCCTGAATTTTCCAATGCCTAGCTCTTTGCAAAAGAGAGATATCGGCAAGGAAAAGCTGTATTGAACCTTTGCATTTTTCTCCCAAACGAAGGACACTAGAATGAAAATTTTAAAGCCTCCTATTAGTGCTTCATCTACACGTTATAGCCCTGAATTTTCCAATGCCTATCTCTTTGCAAAAGAGAGATATCGGCAAGGAAAAGCTGTATTGTACCTTTGCATTTTTCTCCCAAACGAAGGACACTAGAATGAAAATTTTAAAGCCTCCTGTTAGTGCTTCATCTACACATTATAGCCCTGAATTTTCCAATGCCTAGCTCTTTGCAAAAGAGAGATATTGGCAAGGAAAAGCTGTCTTGTACCTTTGCATTTTTCTCCCAAACGAAGGGCACTAGAAAGAAAATTTTAAAGCCTCCTGTTAGGCCATCATCTACACGACATAGCCCTGAATTTTCCAATGCGTAGCTCTTTGCAAAAGAGAGATATTGGCAAGGAAAAGCTGTCTTGTACCTTTGCATTTTTCTCCCAAACGAAGGACACTAGAAAGAAAATTTTAAAGCCTCCTGTTAGGCCATCATCTACACGACATAGCCCTGAATTTTCCAATGCGCAGCTCTTTGCAAAAGAGAGATATTGGCAAGGAAAAGCTGTCTTGTACCATTGCATTTTTCTCCCAAACGAAGGACACTAGAAAGAAAATTTTAAAGCCTCCTGTTAGGCCATCATCTACACGACATAGCCCTGAATTTTTTAATGCGCAGCTCTTTGCAAAAGAGAGATATTGGCAAGGAAAAGCTGTCTTGTACCTTTGCATTTTTCTCCCAAACGAAGGGCACTAGAAAGAAAATTTTAAAGCCTCCTGTTAGGCCATCATCTACACGACACAGCCCTGAATTTTCCAATGAGTAGCTCTTTGCAAAAGAGAGATATTGGCAAGGAAAAGCTGTCTTGTACCTTTGCATTTTTCTCCCAAACGAAGGACACTAGAAAGAAAATTTTAAAGCCTCCTGTTAGGCCATCATCTACACGACATAGCCCTGAATTTTCCAATGCGCAGCTCTTTGCAAAAGAGAGATATTGGCAAGGAAAAGCTGTCTTGTACCATTGCATTTTTCTCCCAAACGAAGGACACTAGAAAGAACATTTTAAAGCCTCCTGTTAGGCCATCATCTACACGACATAGCCCTGAATTTTCCAATGCGCAGCTCTTTGCAAAAGAGAGATATTGGCAAGGAAAAGCTGTCTTGTACCTTTGCATTTTTCTCCCAAACGAAGGTCACTAGAAAGAAAATTTTAAAGCCTCCTGTTAGGCCATCATCTACACGACATAGCCCTGAATTTTCCAATGCGTAGCTCTTTGCAAAAGAGAGATATTGGCAAGGAAAAGCTGTCTTGTACCTTTGCATTTTTCTCCCAAACGAAGGACACTAGAAAGAAAATTATAAAGCCTCCTGTTAGGCCATCATCTACACGACATAGCCCTGAATTTTCCAATGCGTAGCTCTTTGCAAAAGAGAGATATTGGCAAGGAAAAGCTGTCTTGTACCTTTGCATTTTTCTCCCAAACGAAGGACACTAGAAAGAAAATTATAAAGCCTCCTGTTAGGCCATCATCTACACGACATAGCCCTGAATTTTCCAATGCGTAGCTCTTTGCAAAAGAGAGATATTGGCAAGGAAAAGCTGTCTTGTACCTTTGCATTTTTCTCCCAAACGAAGGACACTAGAAAGAAAATTTTAAAGCCTCCTGTTAGGCCATCATCTACACGACATAGCCCTGAATTTTCCAATCCGTAGCTCTTTGCAAAAGAGAGATATTGGCAAGGAAAAGCTGTCTTGTACCTTTGCATTTTTCTCCCAAACGAAGGACACTAGAAAGAAAATTTTAAAGCCTCCTGTTAGGCCATCATCTACACGACATAGCCCTGAATTTTCCAATGCGCAGCTCTTGGCAAGGAAAAGCTGTCTTGTACCATTGCATTTTTCTCCCAAACGAAGGACACTAGAAAGAAAATTTTAAAGCCTCCTGTTAGGCCATCATCTACACGACATAGCCCTGAATTTTCCAATGCGTAGCTCTTTGCAAAAGAGAGATATTGGCAAGGAAAAGCTGTCTTGTACCTTTGCATTTTTCTCCCAAACGAAGGACACTAGAAAGAAAATTTTAAAGCCTCCTGTTAGGCCATCATCTACACGACATAGCCCTGAATTTTCCAATGCGCAGCTCTTTGCAAAAGAGAGATATTGGCAAGGAAAAGCGGTCTTGTACCATTGCATTTTTCTCCCAAACGAAGGACACTAGAAAGAACATTTTAAAGCCTCCTGTTAGGCCATCATCTACACGACATAGCCCTGAATTTTCCAATGCGCAGCTCTTTGCAAAAGAGAGATATCGGCAAGGAAAAACTGTATTGTACCTTTGCATTTTTCTCCCAAACGAAAGACACTAGAATGAAAATTTTAAAGCCTCCTGTTAGTGCTTCATCTACACGTTATAGCCCTGAATTTTCCAATGCCTAGCTCTTTGCAAAAAAGAGATATCGGCAAGGAAAAGCTGTATTGAACCTTTGCATTTTTCTCCCAAACGAAGGACACTAGAATGAAAATTTTAAAGCCTCCTATTAGTGCTTCATCTACACGTTATAGCCCTGAATTTTCCAATGCCTATCTCTTTGCAAAAGAGAGATATCGGCAAGGAAAAGCTGTATTGTACCTTTGCATTTTTCTCCCAAACGAAGGACACTAGAATGAAAATTTTAAAGCCTCCTGTTAGTGCTTCATCTACACATTATAGCCCTGAATTTTCCAATGCCTTGCTCTTTGCAAAAGAGAGATATTGGCAAGGAAAAGCTGTCTTGTACCTTTGCATTTTTCTCCCAAACGAAGGGCACTAGAAAGAAAATTTTAAACCCTCCTGTTAGGCCATCATCTACACGACATAGCCCTGAATTTTCCAATGAGTAGCTCTTTGCAAAAGAGAGATATTGGCAAGGAAAAGCTGTCTTGTACCTTTGCATTTTTCTCCCAAACGAAGGACACTAGAAAGAAAATTTTAAAGCCTCCTGTTAGGCCATTATCTACACGACATAGCCCTGAATTTTCCAATGCGCAGCTCTTTGCAAAAGAGAGATATTGGCAAGGAAAAGCTGTCTTGTACCATTGCATTTTTCTCCCAAACGAAGGACACTAGAAAGAAAATTTTAAAGCCTCCTGTTAGGCCATCATCTACACGACATAGCCCTGAATTTTCCAATGCGCAGCTCTTTGCAAAAGAGAGATATTGGCAAGGAAAAGCTGTCTTGTACCATTGCATTTTTCTCCCAAACGAAGGACACTAGAAAGAACATTTTAAAGCCTCCTGTTAGGCCATCATCTACACGACATAGCCCTGAATTTTCCATTGCGCAGCTCTTTGCAAAAGAGAGATATTGGCAAGGAAAAGCTGTCTTGTACCTTTGCATTTTTCTCCCAAACGAAGGTCACTAGAAAGAAAATTTTAAAGCCTCCTGTTAGGCCATCATCTACACGACATAGCCCTGAATTTTCCAATGCGCAGCTCTTGGCAAGGAAAAGCTGTCTTGTACCATTGCATTTTTCTCCCAAACGAAGGACACTAGAAAGAAAATTTTAAAGCCTCCTGTTAGGCCATCATCTACACGACATAGCCCTGAATTTTCCAATGCGTAGCTCTTTGCAAAAGAGAGATATTGGCAAGGAAAAGCTGTCTTGTACCTTTGCATTTTTCTCCCAAACGAAGGACACTAGAAAGAAAATTTTAAAGCCTCCTGTTAGGCCATCATCTACACGACATAGCCCTGAATTTTCCAATGCGCAGCTCTTTGCAAAAGAGAGATATTGGCAAGGAAAAGCTGTCTTGTACCATTGCATTTTTCTCCCAAACGAAGGACACTAGAAAGAACATTTTAAAGCCTCCTGTTAGGCCATCATCTACACGACATAGCCCTGAATTTTCCAATGCGCAGCTCTTTGCAAAAGAGAGATATTGGCAAGGAAAAGCTGTCTTGTACCTTTGCATTTTTCTCCCAAACGAAGGTCACTAGAAAGAAAATTTTAAAGCCTCCTGTTAGGCCATCATCTACACGACATAGCCCTGAATTTTCCAATGTGTAGCTCTTTGCATAAGAGAGATATTGGCAAGGAAAAGCTGTCTTGTACCTTTGCATTTTTCTCCCAAACGAAGGACACTAGAAAGAAAATTTTAAAGCCTCCTGTTAGGCCATCATCTACACGACATAGCCCTGAATTTTCCAATGCGCAGCTCTTTGCAAAAGAGAGATATTGGCAAGGAAAAGCTGTCTTGTACCTTTGCATTTTTCTCCCAAACGAAGGACACTAGAAAGAAAATTTTAAAGCCTCCTGTTAGGCCATCATCTACACGACATAGCCCTGAATTTTCCAATGCGCAGCTCTTTGCAAAAGAGAGATATTGGCAAGGAAAAGCTGTCTTGTACCATTGCATTTTTTTCCCAAACGAAGGACACTAGAAAGAACATTTTAAAGCCTCCTGTTAGGCCATCATCTACACGACATAGCCCTGAATTTTCCAATGCGTAGCTCTTTGCAAAATAGAGATATTGGCAAGGAAAAGCTGTCTTGTACCTTTGCATTTTTCTCCCAAACGAAGGACACTAGAAAGAAAATTTTAAAGCCTCCTGTTAGGCCATCATCTACACGACATAGCCCTGAATTTTCCAATGCGCAGCTCTTTGCAAAAGAGAGATATTGGCAAGGAAAAGCTGTCTTGTACCATTGCATTTTTCTCCCAAACGAAGGACACTAGAAAGAAAATTTTAAAGCCTCCTTTTAGGCCATCATCTACACGACATAGCCCTGAATTTTCCAATGCGCAGCTCTTTGCAAAAGAGAGATATTGGCAAGGAAAAGCTGTCTTGTACCATTGCATTTTTCTCCCAAACGAAGGGCACTAGAAAGAAAATTTTAAAGCCTCCTGTTAGGCCATCATCTACACGACATAGCCCTGAATTTTTTAATGCGCAGCTCTTTGCAAAAGAGAGATATTGGCAAGGAAAAGCTGTCTTGTACCTTTGCATTTTTCTCCCAAACGAAGGGCACTAGAAAGAAAATTTTAAAGCCTCCTGTTAGGCCATCATCTACACGACATAGCCCTGAATTTTCCAATGAGTAGCTCTTTGCAAAAGAGAGATATTGGCAAGGAAAAGCTGTCTTGTACCTTTGCATTTTTCTCCCAAACGAAGGACACTAGAAAGAAAATTTTAAAGCCTCCTGTTAGGCCATCATCTACACGACATAGCCCTGAATTTTCCAATGCGCAGCTCTTTGCAAAAGAGAGATATTGGCAAGGAAAAGCTGTCTTGTACCATTGCATTTTTCTCCCAAACGAAGGACACTAGAAAGAACATTTTAAAGCCTCCTGTTAGGCCATCATCTACACGACATAGCCCTGAATTTTCCAATGCGCAGCTCTTTGCAAAAGAGAGATATTGGCAAGGAAAAGCTGTCTTGTACCTTTGCATTTTTCTCCCAAACGAAGGTCACTAGAAAGAAAATTTTAAAGCCTCCTGTTAGGCCATCATCTACACGACATAGCCCTGAATTTTCCAATGCGTAGCTCTTTGCAAAAGAGAGATATTGGCAAGGAAAAGCTGTCTTGTACCTTTGCATTTTTCTCCCAAACGAAGGACACTAGAAAGAAAATTTTAAAGCCTCCTGTTAGGCCATCATCTACACGACATAGCCCTGAATTTTCCAATGCGTAGCTCTTTGCAAAAGAGAGATATTGGCAAGGAAAAGCTGTCTTGTACCTTTGCATTTTTCTCCCAAACGAAGGACACTAGAAAGAAAATTTTAAAGCCTCCTGTTAGGCCATCATCTACACGACATAGCCCTGAATTTTCCAATCCGTAGCTCTTTGCAAAAGAGAGATATTGGCAAGGAAAAGCTGTCTTGTACCTTTGCATTTTTCTCCCAAACGAAGGACACTAGAAAGAAAATTTTAAAGCCTCCTGTTAGGCCATCATCTACACGACATAGCCCTGAATTTTCCAATGCGCAGCTCTTGGCAAGGAAAAGCTGTCTTGTACCATTGCATTTTTCTCCCAAAAGAAGGACACTAGAAAGAAAATTTTAAAGCCTCCTGTTAGGCCATCATCTACACGACATAGCCCTGAATTTTCCAATGCGTAGCTCTTTGCAAAAGAGAGATATTGGCAAGGAAAAGCTGTCTTGTACCTTTGCATTTTTCTCCCAAACGAAGGACACTAGAAAGAAAATTTTAAAGCCTCCTGTTAGGCCATCATCTACACGACATAGCCCTGAATTTTCCAATGCGCAGCTCTTTGCAAAAGAGAGATATTGGCAAGGAAAAGCTGTCTTGTACCATTGCATTTTTCTCCCAAACGAAGGACACTAGAAAGAACATTTTAAAGCCTCCTGTTAGGCCATCATCTACACGACATAGCCCTGAATTTTCCAATGCGCAGCTCTTTGCAAAAGAGAGATATCGGCAAGGAAAAACTGTATTGTACCTTTGCATTTTTCTCCCAAACGAAAGACACTAGAATGAAAATTTTAAAGCCTCCTGTTAGTGCTTCATCTACACGTTATAGCCCTGAATTTTCCAATGCCTAGCTCTTTGCAAAAGAGAGATATCGGCAAGGAAAAGCTGTATTGAACCTTTGCATTTTTCTCCCAAACGAAGGACACTAGAATGAAAATTTTAAAGCCTCCTATTAGTGCTTCATCTACACGTTATAGCCCTGAATTTTCCAATGCCTATCTCTTTGCAAAAGAGAGATATCGGCAAGGAAAAGCTGTATTGTACCTTTGCATTTTTCTCCCAAACGAAGGACACTAGAATGAAAATTTTAAAGCCTCCTGTTAGTGCTTCATCTACACATTATAGCCCTGAATTTTCCAATGCCTAGCTCTTTGCAAAAGAGAGATATTGGCAAGGAAAAGCTGTCTTGTACCTTTGCATTTTTCTCCCAAACGAAGGGCACTAGAAAGAAAATTTTAAAGCCTCCTGTTAGGCCATCATCTACACGACATAGCCCTGAATTTTCCAATGAGTAGCTCTTTGCAAAAGAGAGATATTGGCAAGGAAAAGCTGTCTTGTACCTTTGCATTTTTCTCCCAAACGAAGGACACTAGAAAGAAAATTTTAAAGCCTCCTGTTAGGCCATTATCTACACGACATAGCCCTGAATTTTCCAATGCGCAGCTCTTTGCAAAAGAGAGATATTGGCAAGGAAAAGCTGTCTTGTACCATTGCATTTTTCTCCCAAACGAAGGACACTAGAAAGAAAATTTTAAAGCCTCCTGTTAGGCCATCATCTACACGACATAGCCCTGAATTTTCCAATGCGCAGCTCTTTGCAAAAGAGAGATATTGGCAAGGAAAAGCTGTCTTGTACCATTGCATTTTTCTCCCAAACGAAGGACACTAGAAAGAACATTTTAAAGCCTCCTGTTAGGCCATCATCTACACGACATAGCCCTGAATTTTCCATTGCGCAGCTCTTTGCAAAAGAGAGATATTGGCAAGGAAAAGCTGTCTTGTACCTTTGCATTTTTCTCCCAAACGAAGGTCACTAGAAAGAAAATTTTAAAGCCTCCTGTTAGGCCATCATCTACACGACATAGCCCTGAATTTTCCAATGCGCAGCTCTTGGCAAGGAAAAGCTGTCTTGTACCATTGCATTTTTCTCCCAAACGAAGGACACTAGAAAGAAAATTTTAAAGCCTCCTGTTAGGCCATCATCTACACGACATAGCCCTGAATTTTCCAATGCGTAGCTCTTTGCAAAAGAGAGATATTGGCAAGGAAAAGCTGTCTTGTACCTTTGCATTTTTCTCCCAAACGAAGGACACTAGAAAGAAAATGTTAAAGCCTCCTGTTAGGCCATCATCTGCACGACATAGCCCTGAATTTTCCAATGCGCAGCTCTTTGCAAAAGAGAGATATTGGCAAGGAAAAGCTGTCTTGTACCATTGCATTTTTCTCCCAAACGAAGGACACTAGAAAGAACATTTTAAAGCCTCCTGTTAGGCCATCATCTACACGACATAGCCCTGAATTTTCCAATGCGCAGCTCTTTGCAAAAGAGAGATATTGGCAAGGAAAAGCTGTCTTGTACCTTTGCATTTTTCTCCCAAACGAAGGTCACTAGAAAGAAAATTTTAAAGCCTCCTGTTAGGCCATCATCTACACGACATAGCCCTGAATTTTCCAATGCGTAGCTCTTTGCATAAGAGAGATATTGGCAAGGAAAAGCTGTCTTGTACCTTTGCATTTTTCTCCCAAACGAAGGACACTAGAAAGAAAATTTTAAAGCCTCCTGTTAGGCCATCATCTACACGACATAGCCCTGAATTTTCCAATGCGCAGCTCTTTGCAAAAGAGAGATATTGGCAAGGAAAAGCTGTCTTGTACCTTTGCATTTTTCTCCCAAACGAAGGACACTAGAAAGAAAATTTTAAAGCCTCCTGTTAGGCCATCATCTACACGACATAGCCCTGAATTTTCCAATGCGCAGCTCTTTGCAAAAGAGAGATATTGGCAAGGAAAAGCTGTCTTGTACCATTGCATTTTTCTCCCAAACGAAGGACACTAGAAAGAACATTTTAAAGCCTCCTGTTAGGCCATCATCTACACGACATAGCCCTGAATTTTCCAATGCGCAGCTCTTTGCAAAAGAGAGATATTGGCAAGGAAAAGCTGTCTTGTACCTTTGCATTTTTCTCCCAAACGAAGGTCACTAGAAAGAAAATTTTAAAGCCTCCTGTTAGGCCATCATCTACACGACATAGCCCTGAATTTTCCAATGCGTAGCTCTTTGCAAAATAGAGATATTGGCAAGGAAAAGCTGTCTTGTATCTTTGCATTTTTCTCCCAAACGAAGGACACTAGAAAGAAAATTTTAAAGCCTCCTGTTAGGCCATCATCTACACGACATAGCCCTGAATTTTCCAATGCGCAGCTCTTTGCAAAAGAGAGATATTGGCAAGGAAAAGCTGTCTTGTACCATTGCATTTTTCTCCCAAACGAAGGACACTAGAAAGAAAATTTTAAAGCCTCCTTTTAGGCCATCATCTACACGACATAGCCCTGAATTTTCCAATGCGCAGCTCTTTGCAAAAGAGAGATATTGGCAAGGAAAAGCTGTCTTGTACCATTGCATTTTTCTCCCAAACGAAGGACACTAGAAAGAACATTTTAAAGCCTCCTGTTAGGCCATCATCTACACGACATAGCCCTGAATTTTCCAATGCGCAGCTCTTTGCAAAAGAGAGATATTGGCAAGGAAAAGCTGTCTTGTACCTTTGCATTTTTCTCCCAAACGAAGGTCACTAGAAAGAAAATTTTAAAGCCTCCTGTTAGGCCATCATCTACACGACATAGCCCTGAATTTTCCAATGCGTAGCTCTTTGCAAAAGAGAGATATTGGCAAGGAAAAGCTGTCTTGTACCTTTGCATTTTTCTCCCAAACGAAGGACACTAGAAAGAAAATTTTAAAGCCTCCTGTTAGGCCATCATCTACACGACATAGCCCTGAATTTTCCAATGCGTAGCTCTTTGCAAAAGAGAGATATTGGCAAGGAAAAGCTGTCTTGTACCTTTGCATTTTTCTCCCAAACGAAGGACACTAGAAAGAAAATTTTAAAGCCTCCTGTTAGGCCATCATCTACACGACATAGCCCTGAATTTTCCAATCCGTAGCTCTTTGCAAAAGAGAGATATTGGCAAGGAAAAGCTGTCTTGTACCTTTGCATTTTTCTCCCAAACGAAGGACACTAGAAAGAAAATTTTAAAGCCTCCTGTTAGGCCATCATCTACACGACATAGCCCTGAATTTTCCAATGCGCAGCTCTTGGCAAGGAAAAGCTGTCTTGTACCATTGCATTTTTCTCCCAAACGAAGGACACTAGAAAGAAAATTTTAAAGCCTCCTGTTAGGCCATCATCTACACGACATAGCCCTGAATTTTCCAATGCGTAGCTCTTTGCAAAAGAGAGATATTGGCAAGGAAAAGCTGTCTTGTACCTTTGCATTTTTCTCCCAAACGAAGGACACTAGAAAGAAAATTTTAAAGCCTCCTGTTAGGCCATCATCTACACGACATAGCCCTGAATTTTCCAATGCGCAGCTCTTTGCAAAAGAGAGATATTGGCAAGGAAAAGCTGTCTTGTACCATTGCATTTTTCTCCCAAACGAAGGACACTAGAAAGAACATTTTAAAGCCTCCTGTTAGGCCATCATCTACACGACATAGCCCTGAATTTTCCAATGCGCAGCTCTTTGCAAAAGAGAGATATCGGCAAGGAAAAACTGTATTGTACCTTTGCATTTTTCTCCCAAACGAAAGACACTAGAATGAAAATTTTAAAGCTTCCTGTTAGTGCTTCATCTACACGTTATAGCCCTGAATTTTCCAATGCCTAGCTCTTTGCAAAAGAGAGATATCGGCAAGGAAAAGCTGTATTGAACCTTTGCATTTTTCTCCCAAACGAAGGACACTAGAATGAAAATTTTAAAGCCTCCTATTAGTGCTTCATCTACACGTTATAGCCCTGAATTTTCCAATGCCTATCTCTTTGCAAAAGAGAGATATCGGCAAGGAAAAGCTGTATTGTACCTTTGCATTTTTCTCCCAAACGAAGGACACTAGAATGAAAATTTTAAAGCCTCCTGTTAGGCCATCATCTACACGACATAGCCCTGAATTTTCCAATGCGTAGCTCTTTGCAAAAGAGAGATATTGGCAAGGAAAAGCTGTCTTGTACCTTTGCATTTTTCTCCCAAACGAAGGACACTAGAAAGAAAATTTTAAAGCCTCCTGTTAGGCCATCATCTACACGACATAGCCCTGAATTTTCCAATGCGCAGCTCTTTGCAAAAGAGAGATATTGGCAAGGAAAAGCTGTCTTGTACCATTGCATTTTTCTCCCAAACGAAGGACACTAGAAAGAACATTTTAAAGCCTCCTGTTAGGCCATCATCTACACGACATAGCCCTGAATTTTCCAATGCGCAGCTCTTTGCAAAAGAGAGATATTGGCAAGGAAAAGCTGTCTTGTACCTTTGCATTTTTCTCCCAAACGAAGGTCACTAGAAAGAAAATTTTAAAGCCTCCTGTTAGGCCATCATCTACACGACATAGCCCTGAATTTTCCAATGCGCAGCTCTTTGCAAAATAGAGATATTGGCAAGGAAAAGCTGTCTTGTACCTTTGCATTTTTCTCCCAAACGAAGGACACTAGAATGAAAATTTTAAAGCCTCCTGTTAGGCCATCATCTACACGACATAGCCCTGAATTTTCCAATGCGCAGCTCTTTGCAAAAGAGAGATATTGGCAAGGAAAAGCTGTCTTGTACCATTGCATTTTTCTCCCAAACGAAGGACACTAGAAAGAAAATTTTAAAGCCTCCTTTTAGGCCATCATCTACACGACATAGCCCTGAATTTTCCAATGCGCAGCTCTTTGCAAAAGAGAGATATTGGCAAGGAAAAGCTGTCTTGTACCATTGCATTTTTCTCCCAAACGAAGGACACTAGAAAGAAAATTTTAAAGCCTCCTGTTAGGCCATCATCTACACGACATAGCCCTGAATTTTCCAATGCGCAGCTCTTTGCAAAAGAGAGATATTGGCAAGGAAAAGCTGTCTTGTACCATTGCATTTTTCTCCCAAACGAAGGACACTAGAAAGAACATTTTAAAGCCTCCTGTTAGGCCATCATCTACACGACATAGCCCTGAATTTTCCAATGCGCAGCTCTTTGCAAAAGAGAGATATTGGCAAGGAAAAGCTGTCTTGTACCTTTGCATTTTTCTCCCAAACGAAGGACACTAGAATGAAAATTTTAAAGCCTCCTGTTAGTGCTTCATCTACACGTTATAGCCCTGAATTTTCCAATGCCTATCTCTTTGCAAAAGAGAGATATCGGCAAGGAAAAGCTGTATTGTAACTTTGCATTTTTCTCCCAAACGAAAGACACTAGAATGAAAATTTTAAAGCCTCCTGTTAGTGCTTCATCTACACGTTATAGCCCTGAATTTTCCAATGCCTATCTCTTTGCAAAAGAGAGATATCGGCAAGGAAAAGCTGTATTGTACCTTTGCATTTTTCTCCCAAACGAAGGACACTAGAATGAAAATTTTAAAGCCTCCTGTTAGTGCTTCATCTACACGTTATAGCCCTGAATTTTCCAATGCCTATCTCTTTGCAAAAGAGAGATATCGGCAAGGAAAAGCTGTATTGTACCTTTGCATTTTTCTCCCAAACGAAAGACACTAGAATTAAAATTTTAAAGCCTCCTGTTAGTGCTTCATCTACACGTTATAGCCCTGAATTTTCCAATGCCTATCTCTGCAAAAGAGAGATATCGGCAAGGAAAAGCTGTATTGTACCTTTGCATTTTTCTCCCAAACGAAGGACACTAGAATGAAAATTTAAAAGCCTCCTGTTAGTGCTTCATCTACACGTTATAGCCCTGAATTTTCCAATGCCTATCTCTTTGCAAAAGAGAGATATCGGCAAGGAAAAGCTGTATTGTACCTTTGCATTTTTCTCCCAAACGAAGGACACTAGAATGAAAATTTAAAAGCCTCCTGTTAGTGCTTCATCTACACGTTATAGCCCTGAATTTTCCAATGCCTATCTCTTTGCAAAAGAGAGATATCGGCAAGGAAAAACTGTATTGTACCTTTGCATTTTTCTCCCAAACGAAAGACACTAGAATGAAAATTTTAAAGCCTCCTGTTAGTGCTTCATCTACACGTTATAGCCCTGAATTTTCCAATGCCTAGCTCTTTGCAAAAGAGAGATATTGGCAAGGAAAAGCTGTATTGTACCTTTGCATTTTTCTCCCAAACGAAGGACACTAGAATGAAAATTTTAAAGCCTACTGTTAGTGCTTCATCTACACGTTATAGCCCTGAATTTTCCAATGCCTAGCTCTTTGCAAAAGAGAGATATCGGCAAGGAAAAGCTGTATTGTACCTTTGCATTTTTCTCCCAAACGAAAGACACTAGAATGAAAATTTTAAAGCCTCCTGTTAGTGCTTCATCTACACGTTATAGCCCTGAATTTTCCAATGCCTATCTCTTTGCAAAAGAGAGATATCGGCAAGGAAAAGCTGTATTGAACCTTTGCATTTTTCTCCCAAACGAAGGACACTAGAATGAAAATTTTAAAGCCTCCTGTTAGTGCTTCATCTACACGTTATAGCCCTGAATTTTCCAATGCCTATCTCTTTGCAAAAGAGAGATATCGGCAAGGAAAAGCTGTATTGTACCTTTGCATTTTTCTCCCAAACGAAAGACACTAGAATGAACATTTTAAAGCCTCCTGTTAGTGCTTCATCTACACGTTATAGCCCTGAATTTTCCAATGCCTATCTCTTTGCAAAAGAGAGATATCGGCAAGGAAATGCTGTATTGTACCTTTGCATTTTTCTCCCAAACGAAAGACACTAGAATGAAAATTTT